>NW_004524741.1:5951944-5976425 GCF_000260255.1 Octodon degus
AGTCTGGCTTAAGGGGCGGAGGAGATGGCTCCGTAGAATAAGCACTTCCTTAGTAAGCCCAAAGGTCTGAGTTCAATCCCTAGTTTCACAAAAAATCACAAAAAAAAAAAAAAAAAAAAAAAGAGTCTGGTTTAGATCATGTGCCCTCCTCCAAACTAGTCTCTATGTTTAGGAGAATAATATTGCTAATTAAATTAGCCCTTATCATCAATTTTACTCCTGGAGTTGAGGGTCAGTTCAAGTATTCCATAGTGATAAGGGCCCCAAAAAATGGAAACCATTTTATTATTTTCAACAATTCTGTGTATCAGAAATCTGGATAGTTTCAAGGAGAAGTGCTTATTTCCATAACATCTGGCATGCCGTTTGGCAATATTTGACAGGCAAAGGTCTAGAATATTCTGGAGTTCTCTCCACTCTGACCTCTGGGCCTGATCTGGGGTCCTACACAGGCTGGTTGCAGCAGAGATCATGGCTTTAGCCCTGGGACCGAGCTTCTGAGTGTCACCTAGCCTCCAGCTGGGTTCAAGCAATAGGGGTGGGGTGGGTTAAGAGGACTGAAGGTGGTCAGTGTGCTTGGCTGAACGGAAGAGAATGGTGAGTGGGGGCTTTGGAGATCAAGCACTCCAAGAGAGCTGGGGCCAGTTGAATGATCTCGCCTGACTACACAAAGAAGCCCTAGGCATCCCATTGTGCATTTGTAGTGACCTCTGTCGGTCAGCAAGAAGTCACTTGGGAGCCAAGCATCCCAGGGAAGGCATCCTAAGCTGTTTGTCCCTCTCAGCAAGTTATACATCAGAGCAAATGAGTTACAGAATTGAAAGCTTAAGAAAATGCAGTCTTCTACCAGAGCTAACCAACCAGGCTCTTCTATCCCATGTTAATATTTAGTCTTAGATGTTTCTTACATTTACTCCAAAGCAATTTTATTCTTTCTAATGGTTTCAGGCCATAATGCTACATAAATCTGCTATTATTCTTAACTGTGTTTACATTTACAGAAGTTTAGGTTACTGCAAATTTTTGCTGTTAGAGAAAATGCTGTAGTGAATATCCTTTTAGGTATTTTACAGACTTGTGCAAGATCATCCTTTGGGCAAGTTTTTAAAAATGTAATTGTTGAGTCAAATACATGCAAATTTGTGGTAGAATTCCATTTCCAAAGGCTATGTTAACCTACATTTTCATAAGTAGTGAAGGAAAATATCTTGTTCACAGCTTCATCTCTATTTGGTACTACAGAACTGTAATGTTTATGTTAAAGTCTTATGGATAGAAAATATTATCTCCTTAGTTTGATTTCGATTGTTTTATATTTGAGGGATATTAAATATTCTTGGAATTTATTTGTCTTTCAGCATTTCTTTTTATTGGTGGAAAGAGGTGGTTATTTGTTTATAGTATCTTTTTTCCTTTATGGAGAAGTACAACATATAAAATGTAGGAAGAGTTGGGAAAGATTTTTAGCTATTGTAAGAGCTACTTTAGTCTCCTTCCATTATTTTTGATTTGTTATTAAATTTTATTGGTTCTTTCTTGGAGACAAAGATATCTATTCCCTCCTACCTGCTGAGAAAAATAGATCTGAAATTAAAAAGTCATTTGAAAGCTTTCTGGGGGGCACAAAAGACACTTGAATGAGTCTGCTGTGTAATATGTAGATGAGGCAAATTGTACTCACAGAAGAAAATTTTCAAGCTGAATAATTTGCCTGAGGTGTGTTTTTGGAAAACAGCACAGTGAGAGTTAATTCATATATAATTTAGTTATTTTCACTGAAACAAAATACTTGACTACTTAGACCCAATTGAATACACCCTTGTTTAATATTTATCATGAACAAATCCCCATGTTGCTTTCTACATTCACTGAGATTGAGAGAATGCTTTTATATCTTGTGATAAAATTTCCCAATTACATAGATTAGTATTCAGGAATAGGATGAAAAATACAATTGCTCATACTAAAAGAATCTAATTTTGACAAATTTTTGATACTCTTTTGAACCAAAGTATATTTACTTCCTGCCACAAAATAATTGAGCAGTTATGAGGAGAGAAATTGCACATATAAAATGAAATAAAATGATCAATCTCTGAAAATACTTCACTTATAGATTGAATTATTGAATGAAAAATCTATATGGACAGTATACATGTCATATTTAAACTATACTTTATAGAGCTTTGTAGAGCTACTGAATATAAAATACTTTCAAGATTTTGAGCTCCCATTAACTCATACTTTAGATATTCATTTTAAATACACGGTTTTAACCTTGTATTTATTACTTTAACTACTTCACTATTAACATGAACAGTTGTTAAAGAACATTACGTTTGCTGAACAGAAACAGAAACTGTCCTAATGAAACAAGAAGCTCTAATCACCCTTTGGCTTTCCTTAATTTGCAAGAAAAACTATTTTTGATTTAAATATCTTTTGATTAAAAATAATTATAATCAACTCTATTATCAGCTATAATGTAGGGTTATTTCAAAGTGGGTGAAAAATGTTACAAACTCACTTCACTTCTTTCTCTAATTCCCAGATGTATATATTTTTATTTGGGGGAGACTTTGTGAAGAAATTATAATCAGGTATATCGCTGGACACAGGAGAAAGGAGTCCATCAGCCTAACAGCCTCATTCCAGGGAATTCTTTCTTGGGACATGATGCGTACAGTGCTGGGATTTCTATAATTTGAGCTGGGATACTGCAATGACTTTGGAACTTGTACACAGCACAAGGTCTGTGGTTGTGTTCCTACTGAAGGACTTGTGATCAAAGTATTCTGAACGCTGAGAACTGATTTAAAAACAACAGAGGTTAGAGCAAAAGAAAGACTTACATGCTCGTAATGCATTAATCAAGCCTAAGAATAGGCTAGAGGTAGATCAAATTGGATTTCATCATATGGCTTTCTTCTGTGTTTTGAATGCGTCCCAAAGAAGTTTGTGTCTGGAACTTATTTCCACAACTGAGAAGCTAATAATATTTGGAGGTGGAACCTTTTGGAAGTCATTAGAATTAGGTGAGGTCAAGAAGCAACCCCCATGTTAAATCTATTGGCTTTGTTACAAAGAAAGAGACTCTGTTAGCAACTTGCTTTGCCTTGTCCCATCATATCCATGCCATGTTATAATACAGCAGGAGGGTGCAGTTCTGAGAAGATGCTAGTACCATACTGTTGGAATTCCCAGTTTCCAGAACCACTAAGTAAATAAACTTTCCTCTAGAAATTCCCTCATTTGCATCATTATAGCAACAGAGAATGGACAGAGACGTGTCCGTAGTAGTGTTCATATTTAGTTATGGCTAAAATGGACTCATACTTTCTCTGTTGAACATTTTGTTTTCCACCTTTATGTACGTCTTCTCATTCAGTTCTCATAGCACCCCTGTGAGGATGCTTCTTTTGCAATTACTATTTAAGAGGCATGGAGACAAATTATTTACGATCTTAAAAAATGTATTGCTTTAGTCTATCCTTGCTACTGTGAGCAATATCACAGAGTGGATGATGCATAAATAATAGAAATTTATTTTTCACAGCTGTGGAGGCTTGGATGTCCAAGCTCAAAACACTGGTTTAGTGTCTGGTGGAGAGTCTGGGCTCTGGTCTCAAGAGTGTGCCTCATGTGCTGTCTCTTTACATGACAGGAGGGCAAAAGGGATCAAGGATACTTCCTTCAGTCTTCTTTCTATGGCAGGAATCCCACCCACTATAGCTTCTTCTTTAAGGTCTATTCACTTCCTAAACATCCTACCGCTGAACATTACCACATTGATGATTAAGTTTCAATACATAAATATTCAGACCATGGGCATAACTTATGTAGCCAGGAAATAACTGCCCTGGGATTCAACTGTTACTTAATAAGATTGTAGAGCTCCAGCTCCAAATCAGTGAATTCACTGTTCTTTCAATAGTATCCCTTTATAGGACCAGCAAGATAGCTCAGTGGATTAGTGCCTGCTTAGGCAAATGCAGGGACTGCAGTTCCATCCCCTGTACCACATGCTGCGCTACCCCCAGACCCTGAGCCAGCTGAAGAAAGTGGGCGTGTGGTGCATGCCTATAATCCCAGCACTGGGGAGGATGAAAACAGGAGGATCACTAAGAGGCTCAGCTGCATAGTGAGACCCTGTACCAAACAAACAAACAAAAAAGTATCCTTTCATGAAATAAGTATATCACCAATCCAGATAAGTCCTCAAATAAAGAATTCTCTTCTTAAAGCTAGACAGTTATTCTTTGAAATGAATAAATTAACTCAAGCAAGATAAATTGAATAAGTATTTAATTATTGTTTACTAAACACACACTGTTTATCAGGCCCTCTGTGTCAGATGCTACATGTCATCTCAAAGAGATTACAAACTAATAGGTGTAAACATGCGAAAGTACTCATTTTAGCAAGATCTGCCATCAGGTCTCCTGATGATCAAGAGACTGAAAGTAAAAAAGTGATCACATACAATCAGAATGCAAGCAGTAATGAATGGAGAGGGTTTGGCACTTTCTGAAGGGAAATATTCCTGTGAAATAAATGTACAGAAGTAAGTAGATCTTTGTCAGACAGGAGGAATGAGTCCAGAACAATGCTGGTCAGGGACACGGATAGGGCTAGAGAAAGCCCAAACAGAGGAAGCTGTTAAGTCGTGTAACGAGGAACGACCTTGAAGACAGTGATACACGGTGTGACATCTATTGCTATTCTCTTACTACTTGGTCATAAAATTTTGCTTTTTCATAATATAAAAACTAAAATGTATGGATGCATGGAACAATATTAAAGGTGATGGGAAGGGGTTGTTTTAAAAAGTAGAAAGTTTAGAGATAAACTGAAAAAAGCCCCAAGAGTTTGAATCTTAATCTATACAATAAAAAGAGCCATTGATGAGTTTTTAGTTCTTAAAACATGATTATATTTGTCTTCGAGGAATACTGCTGATATATGAAAGATGGGTCTGAGTGGTGGGGCAGGCACTATGGAAGTTTGGACTCAAAGGATAGAACAGAAAGAAATGTCCAAGAGATATGAAAGGTAATGCAAATAAATTGATACTTCCTCTGCTTCTTATCTCTTACCCCCAGATAGCCACAAGACAGTTTCTTCACTATAGAACCATAAATATTTATTGTCACACAATATCTGTCAAATAATAAAGGCCCAGTTTGGTTCAGAATTATGATTTGGAAGCAATATAAACAGAGAAGTAATTATTTAATGTAGTGAATGTTAAGATTATTTTAGGGCATAATACCTTAATACAGTCTGTATAATCTTTATTAATGATTTTAAGGTGAAATACATGCATACATACATACATATATATCCATATATATTATGAATTTTTTAAAAAACTTCACCAAGAAGTATAGGTACCCAAAAGAAAAGAATAGAAAATAACTTTGAAATAATCGATTTATGAGTTTGTTTGTAAAAAAAATTCCCTTCAAGAATAGCTTTTGAGTAAAGTACCTTTTATCATTAACTACTTTGGGAAATAATGTTTTCTATTCTAAAATCACTTCTCGACCTAAGAGGAATAAAAGATTTAACATGTCTTAGAATCATAGCTGCAAATCTTTATGCGTTACTATTTATACTTTCAAATTTCATCCCCCAGCTGTGCCAAATAATTTATTTGTTTTAAAGGTGAAAAATACTTCTGAGCTACAATGGCAAAGCTCATTTTATTTCTCACTTGCAAATGTCCGCATATCCATTATGATACTATTGTTGTTTATCAGGGAGGATATTGTTTTGCAGGAAAATATTTCAGGGTATTTACTGAGTAAATTATTGTTAAATGATAATAAGGCTTACTAACTTACCTCTATTGAGTAAGTGTGGCTTGGAAGGAACCCAGAACTCCTTCAGACTCAAGCAGTAAAATAATTTGACAAAGGGGAAAAGGAGTTCAAAGGTCCGCATCTACCTAAGGTGAGATAGGCCTGGTAGTGGACAGCAGTAATCCTAGGCTGGGGCTGTCACTCAGGGGTAGAGTCCTTGCGTAACATTTAAGAGGCCCTGGATCCAATCCCCAACACCATGCATATAAAAAAAGGAAATAAATAGAAAATAGCACAAAAATCTACAAGTATTCCTGGCTCTGAATTTCTGAACTTCATCTCTAAATTCTAACAATTCACAAGGTAGGAATAATGATGCAGTTTGGCTGAGACCTTGTTTATAGGTTGTAAGCATGTTAAAAAAATTCTAAGAAATGAGAGAAATTTCTACCAGAAAGTAATGACCATGTTTTTCTACATAGTCATCTAACGAGGCCAAAGGCATCTTCCTGCTTCCCAAAGTCATGCTTTCTCCATCCATTTTCCCCCTCCTTCTTATGTTAAAATGTTGCTATCCTGAATTCTCATGTTTATTCATGGTCTCTTGCTTGATTTACAAATATGCTCATGTTCTGCATGTCTCAAAATGTTTCTCCTGAAGAATGTCTCTTCTTCTACCTGCAGTCAATATTCGCCTGGCTTCGCTTTCTCTTCCTTCATTACCGTAATTGCTGTTGTCTCTGATTTCGTATCTCCAGGACACGCAGCAGCTTTCATGCATTGTTAAAGCAGAGTCCTTTCAACTCCTTTGTTGCCTCCAAGGTTACTTACAATTAGTGAGGTAGGCTATCAATTTATATCTGTAAAGTTTTTCATACCTGTCCTTTTTTTTAAAATCTTTTTTCCTGGGATGATACTTTTATATTCTCTTATCTATATTATTTCAGTTGGCTCTTCACTGGTTTCTTTTAAGAATGTTTAATCACTCTAAGTAGAGATGAGGGATTAATCTTCCTAAAGCACAGAGCTCTGAATGCATAGTTGTCATGCTAATAATAACAACAACATCAAAGTGCATTATTTTCTGTTACATTTCTTTACCTAACTTTCATATACCTCGAAACTCTGATCTTAAATTGCTCTGTCTCTCCCTTACCTCCCTCAAGGTCCTATGTACCAGATTTTTCATATTATTTTCTTTTCTACCATCTCTTTCCTACCATTTTTGTCAATGTGTCCTTCTTTATCAGGAACCCCATCCCATCCAATCTCTGCCAATGGAAATCTTATCTATTATTGAAGGCTCAGCCTAAATCCTATCTTCTCTATAAATCCATTTCTAATCCCCTGATAAACCATCTCCCACCTATGAACTGAGTATGAAAAGTGGTTTTTCCTTTGTAGAGACAAGCTGTCCAGGCAAAAGTTTGCTTTTGATCCTCTTATTTTCTTTAGTACAAGTCCACTAACATACACAGTTTTGAGAAGATGTGCTGAGTAACTTTTTCTGGGCTAACAAAACAGTGGTAAACAGAATTTTGGTGGCGGATTTCATCAGTGATCTGTACAAGGCCTGCTCGTCTATCCGCTCCTTCTCATTCGCATTCCTCTTTGCCATTTCCTTCTTTGCAAGTAAGGAGTGCAAGTTTGAAGTTTTGTCTACCTGTCCTTGCAAAATGTGGATTGCTGTTTGTGTGCATATATATTTAAGTAGATTTCTGCCATATTTTAACATTATTTTCAACTTTCACCCATGCTCGTTATTCTAAACAATATCTGATACTCCACACAGACTGCTTCTCAGTAGGGGTGCGTGTGTGTGTGTACTCACACTTGTTGTTAAAATGTAGAATTAACTTCTCATTGATTTTTAAATAGTTTCTTTTCAGGCTTTTCCACTAGATTGCTTGAGCTGCACAATCTTAGCATCCACTAAATTACCACTAAACCAAGTTCTTATTTAAAAAGTTTTCCCCCCTCTTTTTAAAGAGGTACTTTGCCAGTTTCTAAAATCCCACTCCAGTGCATAGGTAAATATCCATTTTGATTGCCAAGGTTTCATACCACAAGACTGGTTACACATTTTGAGCATTCTCTGATCGCTATCAATTCAGGTGGGGTACCCTAGTTGGCAGCACCAAGTACAATTTGTCAACATGGATGCTGGGAGAATTAAAGGCATCTATCTAACCAACTATTCTAAGAGAGATACCTACAAGTTGGTCATATAAACCTATTTCCCTTTACTTATTTTTAATTGGTATCCTTTTGCTGCTAATAAATAGTAACTGGGTACAATAGACTTTCAGTGTTTATGATCTTTGTAGAGTCACCAACCTTGGGAGTGGTCTTGGAAATCCCTGACAAAGACCTGACATTTTTCCTTAAAATATTGAAAACGCAATCCAGCATTTTGAAATACTTATCATTGAACGCAAAAATAGAAAAAAATTTCAGAAAGCATCTTTTTCTCCCCTTCCCTTTTGGAGGTTTCTGAGAATAAGCTGAATATGTGAGGAAGTTGCATTAACTTTTTTATGCCAAAAGGATACTCCACATTTGAGTACAAAATATATCCTTTCAATTTGGTTAGACTCAAACTAATCAGGTTACAGTCACTGAAGTTCAGGATCTAGCCCTTTAAATTACCATGCTATGATTTGAATGTATCTCTTTGAAAGTGTGTGCTAGAAACTTAACGTCAAATACAACGGTGTTGCCTTGGAGCCTATGTGATTATTCCATGAAGATGGAGTGAGTGTGTTAAGGATTTAATCTTCAAAGATTGAATTTAGCTTTCTCTTCCCCACTTTTTGCCCCTTTTCCATGAGAAGATGCAGCCAGGTCCTCCCCAGATGGCAGTCCTTCAACCTTAGATGTGCCAGCTTCCAAAACCATGAGTAAATAAGTGTTTTTTTTTCTTTACAAATAACCAAGTCTGTGGCATTCTGTTTTAGCAGTATGAAATGAATGAAAATTCACTACTTTGCCAAACTTGATAAGATCCACTGTTCACTGCTTGATAGTTATCTCAGGAGAGAGTTGGAAAAATAACATCCTTTTATTTTTCACAATTAGAGTTGTCATGGAAACAGTATTTCAAGAAGTTGGCATAGTAACCACCCTCTCATCATCTTGAAGAACAAGAAGAGCAGGGCTGGAAATTTTGGCATATATTTTGGAAGCCTGCTGATCCCCGATCCATTTCCATATTTTTCTGTTTTGAATTCTTATTTACACTCTTATTTATAATTGTGTTATCTTGAAAACTATTTCTCTTACTATTCTGGCTATTTACTTAACTTTTATATCTAAGATAACCATTCTCCATGAAAACTGTCTTAAAAGTCATCCAATTTACTTATATAACAGTCATAGAAATTTTTTCTCTTGGGTTATTTTTCATTGACCAAATGAAAAATTTGGTCAATTCTTCAAGTTTGTTTTCACATCGCTAAAATATACTCATTTTAATTACACCTGATTAAAACACACAATGAAACATTTAGTTTTGCATCTGTAGGTACCACTGAAATTATATTGCTAAGGTAGTAAAAATAAAGTTGCATGCTTGGGTAAATTAAGGTCAGCACTGACAAACATGCATTCCACACTCATCTTGTTTATCATAACTATTGTAAATACCTGTTCCATGTTATGTCTAAGATGTTTGATATTCAGACAGATAGTGAGGCTAATCTGAACTGCCTCTGTTATAGGGTAATAATATCATTAAGCTTCTCTTCTGGAGGGTTAATAACTTAAGTTCGCAGACCAAAAATTAGAGAAAAAGAAGGGCTGCAAGTATAGTCAACATTTTGGTCCTAGCCTTTCAAGGTCAATGAAGACTCAGGACATAAAAGAACCTGTACTGTAACATCCTGTAACTCAGTGGTGTCCCAAGTTTTCTGAAAGAGATTATGGGGCCACAGAAGAAAGAGATTGATGATGTAAATGCACCTAAGGAGAGTTACCTAGAGGGGAAACATTCTTTCAGACTTTCACAGAGAGCAAACTGGTCAAGCAATGGCCATGACTCATCCACATGGGTGACACTGACAAAAGATCTACAAGGTGCTCTTCATAGTTTCAGGGTAAATCCTGAGGGGAGTTGACTGACCTTGGAAGATGCAAAAGTTACATTTCTTGCTATATAGGTCTTGCTTTATCTTGGTCTTAACCATCCAGCAGAAAAGTATAAAAATGAAATATATAAAGTAAAGGCATATTAATATGCTGAGCTATAAAAGACTCAAGTCAACAACTTCTGACATTGCCAGTCCTACAGATAACCCACTACTATTATGGACTACTGGACTGTATTGGATTATTTTGCTGAAATCACATACCTACAATATTTAAATGTCAATGGAATACCCATCTCTGACAAAACTAAACAAAAAAAGGGGATGTAAGTGAAGAACCATTTTGTATCTCTATATACAAAATAGTTTGGATAGATGTATAGCTACTTTGTCTTAATTCAATGAGAAGAAAGATTTGTACTAATAGTGTTTGGACAGGATATCATGTCTATACTTTGTACTATGAATAACTACTACAAAGACAACATATGCACTGTATTAATTATTATAACCATCCTACTAACTTGTTTTGAAACTGTCTTGTTGCTATTTGTTTCTCAATAAAATTAATAAAAAATATGGAAAGAGCGGTGGAGGAAACAAAAGAGTACAAGCTGCATACTGACCCTTAGGATTTGACAATTTAATGCTATATCATCTTTCTAGCCTAAATTTTAGATATAAATGTGTGAAAGTAACACTTTTACAAGAAAAAAAGTGATCATATAGAGTGATTGCACACAATTCCACACCATATTCTTAATTTTGTTTGGGGCATAGTGACACAGTATGATTCACAAGCAGTTCATTCCTCTGTGGCTGTAATTTTTCACAATGGCAGGATTTACAGTTCATATATCTATGACATTTGTAAGGCTCTTAAAGACAGTATACTGTACACATGTATAAAGGCCATTCATATTTTTTCTGCCTACCTGAAATCAGTTTCACAATGCTACCATGCCTTTGCTGTCTGCAATTACCTTTTTCTTTTCATGTGACAATTTGATGGGAGGTAATATTGGTGATGGTCTCTCACAGGTAAAGCATTGAGAATCTACCTCTCTTCACCAGGCAACAGACCCATGAACCTAAGCTAGGTCAAATGACAATAGAGAACTTTGACATTCGAGCATGAAATGTAGAATGAGAAGAGTGTTTGGAAGTAGAACTGGAGTAGGCTTCAACCTTTTGTACTTTGGATTGATCCTTTGGTCTCTTTCCCCTTTTCTGCTGCTGCTCCTGAACTCTGGTCTCAGGGTACTCTTTTAACTTCTAGTCATTCTATGACCTCCTTCATATGCGTCCCAAGTTACGCTTCTTTAACTTAAGATTTATTTCTGTTGGTCATAACCAAGAACACTACAGACAGTCTTTGTTGTTCATTCATGAATGATAAATGAATAAATATGAATAAATAAATCAAATTCTGGAGAAAATATTAATTATCCTATGTCTCCCAAAATATCTTTTCTCTAGAGAATTTTTACAGAAAAATCATAGAAGAGTAAACTACTATGCTGATACGATGTCTTTCTTCTCAATTTTTGAGATAGCTTTCTTTATTTTTTATTTTAAAGAGAAAAAAGTAAAAATAAAGCAGAATTTCAAAGCAGTTTAGTAGGAGAGTTAAATAATTAATACATTCAATATTGTTGTCTGTGTAGTAGTTCTTCAGAATACAAGACATAGGCATGGTATCTTGTCCACACAATTAATCTATTTCTACTATTTGTTTTGAAGTACTTCCTTTTTACTATTTATTGCTGTTAGTTAAAAGTGGACAAAATTCAAAGCAGCCACGTAATTATTTTACTCCTACTTCTGAATGATCAATAGTTTAATAGGGAATTATTAACTACTTAATATACAGCAAGCATTATACTTTTCCCTGTAGATACAGGTTTCAGTAAACAATGAGTGATGATAAGAAGTTATTTTCCCAAAGTCTACAAGTGAGTTAAGATGTATAGAAAATAAAATAGAATCAGTTCTGCGTTGTTTCACCTAATATAATAGAGGATTAATAAGGGAGAATATAGCTATGTTAGAAGAAAAATAAGTATACCAAAGAGAAGACAATATTTAGTGTCAATACATGAGTAAGGAGAATTCTATAAGTGTAAGGAACAAAGGGTAAAAGCATAGTGTTGATTAGTGAAAAATAAATGCACCCTATGCATATCATCAACTCAACATTTAGAGGCAAAGGCTTATAGCAACAAGTGTTTTTAATTGAATGAGGGAACTGACAAATAATGGTGCATAACTTACATTGAAAGTTTGAAATAACTGGGATTAAGGATTCTTTCTCTATTGTTAATTCACACAGATGGACTATTGATGAATGCCCTTGGCCCTGTTATATAAGAATAATGGAAACACTTATAAGTAATTCCTAACATTTCTTGATATTTTTCTGCCGAAACTTACAACTTTATTTAATTTAAAAATAGAATTATCTGCTATCCACAAGTCTGAATTTGAATACAAAATGTTCATTTTTTCTGTTCCTGTTTGAAAAGATACAGTTCCAGATGTCCAGGCTTTGGGCTAGATTTACTGGTTTCTACTTCCATCCCCAGCAAACATGAGGTACAGTAAAAATTAAAGGATATTTAATATCCTGTTGCTAGTCTTGAGTATATTTGGATTTGAAACATGAGTTACAAAGTACGGATTAACAGATGTTACCAACTTGCTATCATGATGTTGTTAATCATCCAGTGTAGTGTATTCTGAAGCAATGAGAACAGGTCTCTCATCTGCACTATCTTTCCTTCTTCAGTCCATCTAGATTAATCTCATACAAGAACCCTAAGGTTACTCTCTGTATAAGAGTGTTCATTGCTTATTTTCACTTTTAAAACCCTGGTCCTTTTTCTGTTTTGTGAAAATGAGTTTGCGGACAATAATCACCCACTAATTTCACCCCAATTTAAGTACACACATAAAATACTTAGCAAATATTATTAAAAGCTTTAGACATTAAGAGCTACAGTAATTATATTGAGTATGGATATTTTTCTTGGGAAAGAGGAAATCAGGTGAGGCAGGGCTAAGGGGAAGCTCATGCCTGAACAGCTCCCATTATTTGTGTTTGCACTGTAGGAATACGAGAAACTCTTCTCTCAATGGAGAACACTGGTATAGACCCTGAGGCTTGAGTTTGAGGGTTAGTGTTGGGATGACTAAGTTTTTCTATCCTTTTCTCTAGGAGCCTGTTATAAGTCATGCCTGTTACAGGAAACTGTGATAAAATGCTCATTGAACTGCAAATGTCCAACTGTGAGGACAGAATAGAATGATTCTCACAGAGAGAGAGAGGGAAAAATACATCAATAGACGGGCACCTCTGTGATTTACTAACTATATGAAAAGGAACTATCGTTCGGACAGTCAGCAAATGTTTCTGGTTGAATTTATTGCTCTTGGATTATGTTGTTCCTTTGCCTCAATGTCAAAAAAGTACAAGTGTCCTAAGCCTTAGAATAAGATTGTTAGTTCCTTATCGTGGACAATGATACGGAGAAAAAAACTTCTATGGGAAAATAATAGCTCTAGGACCTTTTGAAGCCAAATCATTTGAAGATATAGGTCTGACCTTTCTCATTCACCTCCTGCAGGAGCTTCTCTTGTGCAGCTGTTACCAAAGGCAGCTGTTTGGTGAACATACCTAAGGAGTGGCAGCTAGTTTCATTTGCCCAGAGACCTATCTAACTGTTGGGCAGAGAAAATCTGACTCTATGTTCAGGTCTGTTCCAGTAAGGAATGATGCAATCTTGACTAAACTCAACATTTGGGAAATAGAAGTGCCTATTTAGAACCTTCATGTTTGAGTACAGATATACCTCCTCCCACACCTGGACCTGTGGAATGTATTTTCATCAAATACTGCACAGAGTTAGTTGGATACAATGAACTTTGAAATAGAGTGTTTAAATACTTCTCTGAAAACTTTCAGTTGGTTCTGAAAATTATACAGTCTAAATTAGTACTGAGATTTTAGAAAATAATCTCTATATAGCATTTTTTTTACTAGTACATTCCTTTTGAACTCAAAATAGGAAAGGAAATATTTAAGGATGTTTAAAACAATTGTGGTCAAAATATTCTGAAATTTTGCTCACAACTCATTTCTTTAAAAGAAAAGTCATTTCTGGTTTTGTGCTGCAACAAAGAGTATAATAGCAAGGAACTCAACAATTTTTTAATAAATAAGATTTCTATACCTTAGATTAGTAAATAAACTAAAAAACTTTTTTCCTCTCTGACTGAATTTTCTGGAAAACATGGTGTGTTACCTTACTAGGGCTACCAGAATAAAATATCAGAAACTGGATGGTCATTTTAGTTTATATCTAGATGTCCCCCTGAGCCTCATGTGATCATGGTTGGAACCTCAGGGAGGCGACTGGATTATAGTTGTGTACCATGCATCAGAGGGTTAGCTGGGAGGTGAAGCCTCATTGGAGGGGGGGCCTTGGAGGGTGGACCTTCTCCTTTCTCTGTGTCTCTGTCTCTGCCTCTGTTTCTGTCTCTGCCTCTGTCTCTGTGTTTCTGTGTGTGTGTCTCTCTCTGCCTCTCTTTGTCTGTATCTCTGTCTCTGTCTCTTTCTGTCTCTCTGATCTCTCTCTCTCTCTCTCTCTCTCTCTCTCTCTCTCTCTCTCTCTCTCTCGTCTCCTGATGCCCTGCTATGATTTATTTACTCTCTGCCGTGCTCCTCTTCCACATCTTCATGCCATACATGCCATGATTAAGGACTGAAACTACAAACTGTGAGCCAAATAAATCTCTCCTCCTTTAACTTTTAGGCATTTCTTTGTCTCAGCAACCAGAAAATGACTAAGATAGTGGCTTTAACAGCAGGCATTTATGCCTCACACTTCTCAGGGCTAGAAGTTCAAGGGCAAGCCACATCAGGGACTGCTTCTATGAGGCTTCTCCTTCTGGCTTCTTCTGAATATGTTGTTACCTGGTAGTGGGGGAAGGTAGCAGAGAGTGCGAGCTTTCCGGTGTCTCTTCTTATAAAGATACTAATTCTGTCCGATGAGGGCTGCACACTTATAATCTTATTTAACTTTAGTTATTTCTCCTTCTCAAATGCAGCTTGATTGCCTTCAACATATGAATTTGGATAAGAATAACTTATGGACATATTAAGATTACAACAAATATAGGTTCACTTTTTTAATGTTAAATTACATTCACAACTTTAAAATACATTTTCTTTTTGATTCTGTTTAGCTAACTTGTATATCTGTTAAACATTCTCCTCTTTTTAACTAAACAACAATTTGTTGTTGTTTTGTGTCTTCTGCATTATTTTTGATGTTGGACTGAAGGTATGTCTTATTTTTGAGAAAAACTCACACCCACTGAAGATTATTATAATTAACATTTATTTACCTCAGAATGGCTCTGAAGTTTGAATGGGATAATGTTGGTGCAGATGCTTTGTAAACTGTGGAGCTTTATAAAGACCAATAGATATTGCCGAACATTTGTGAGCATGTACTTCTGATCCGTAAAGGTAAATTTACTAAAATCATTTCTTACATGTGCTAGATATTTGTTATGTCTTGTAACTAGATGTTCCCCCAAATACTCGTGGGCTCCCAGGTGGAGCTTTTCAGAGATGTCTGGCTCTAGGATGTACAAATACGAACTGGAAGAGTGATAATGGGGCTAATCTATCAATTGGCTCAGTGTTGTGCTCAGTGTGGGTAATGGGAAGCCCTATCCCAGATGTGGCTGGCCCCAGTGAATAGGCTTCTAGCCTGGATGGAACATGACATGGGCTGTTTTCCCCTATAATGCCCCTCTGCCCTGCTGCCCTGCCTTCAGGCTAGGTGACTATAGATGGAATCCTCAATAAACGGTGAGCTAAACCATTTCTCCTTTCATTTGTGGGTGTTAGGCACTTTGCTCCAGCAAGGAGAAAGTAACTAAGACTGAATCATTTTACAAGCTGAGGCTAGAACAAGGAATAAGATATGCCTTGCGGGAATTTAGATGGGATCTTGTGTGCCTAACTGCCTTTGAGGAACCAGAACTAATTTTCTCACTCCAGAAGTGTCTCTAGAGAAGGGAAGGATCAATTAAATTAGTTGCAGGCCTTTGAAGATGCAGATTAGAATTTGTCCTCATTATTTCAATTGGTATTCTCTCAGAGAGAAAGCTAACCTTCTCCATTTTCCTGGGACTCTTCTGTACCTGACTTGCTTTGCTGGGTCTGGTTGACTTAGCTTTAGTATGAACTCTGTTGTCTGCCTTGTCTATCTTTATTCTGCCTGGTATCAGTCTTGCGACTTTTGTCTAGTAATTAATTGATTTTAATTACAAATTTAATTGTTTACTTTTTATGACTTATACTTTATCTGTCTTTTACAGCTATGCCGTACAACCCTACCCATTCTAGGGAGCTAGTTTTGTTCTCAGCCTTACATAATGAAAGGGCTGCACATTTGCTATCATTTTTTCCCTACTAGTATTTATACAATCAGTTTAGTTCTTAGCCTAAATTTTCACACTATTCTCAGAGCAATTGTAACTGCGAAGCCAGTACACACTCATGTACTTAGAAGGAGGTAGTGACATTTTTAAAAAAAAATATTTAATCACAATTTGACTTTCTTCACTTTCTATTCAAAAGCATAATATTACTAGAAATTATATAAATATTAGCATGAAATAATATTATGCATGGGAAAGAGTAATATTACATTATTTTATTCAATTCTATCATAAAAACTTAGACATTAGCTGTATTTTGCTGCTTACAGTCACCTATGAAAATAATCATAGAATAATTTGGATGAGAAATGCTTCTGTTAACTGGCTCTTTGAGCACATGCTTAAGTGTCCCTGAATAGTAGCCTTTCACTTTAGAAAATTTATTCCTGAATAAAAGTGAATTGTATAAAAAATGCTGTATGGGACTAGAGCCAATTTGTTTGTTTTCCAGGACCAGAGCTGGTACTTGCAAACACTGTTAAGGGTACAAAGAAAGGATCCACATATTTA
Source organism: Octodon degus (assembly GCF_000260255.1). Taxonomy (NCBI): domain Eukaryota; kingdom Metazoa; phylum Chordata; class Mammalia; order Rodentia; family Octodontidae; genus Octodon; species Octodon degus. The sequence goes on from NW_004524741.1 coordinate 5,968,860, forward strand.
AAGTGATGGTTATGTCTTATACCCAGAAGTAACTAGAGCTATCTCAGCTGGATCTTTTAATTTCAAAAAATAGCCAGAGATGTCATTATGCAATCAAATAATTCTCATTGTTTCATTTCACAAAGGCTAAGGAGTCTTATCAATATATGAACCTGGGGCTGGCCAAATAGCTCAGCAGATTAAAGCACTTGTTTAGGCAGACACAGGAGTTTTATCTCCAGGCCTGCTGTGCCAGCCCACCCCTGGGGCCCACCAAGTCGATGATTGAGCCTGGGTGTGGTGTATGTGCTTGTAATCCCAGCACTTGGGAGGCTGTTAACAGGAGGATCACTAAGAGTCCGATCTATGCAGTGAGACCCTGTATACGCTGTACACCCTGTCCTAAATTATTCAGTTGACCTGGAATATAAATACACAGAGATCAGGGCTAGCTTGATTATGATAAATTCCTTTGCAAATCTTGGGGCCCATTCTTGCTTCTAGTGACTGTTATGGAGTAATTATTCTCTTTGATTTGCTTTGAATCCTTGTTTTGCAGGCTGTATTTTCCGAGCTCTATTACCTTATAGTAGACCTAGATTACAAATATTCTACAAGCAGCACTTCCAATGACTTCTCATGTTAGGACTCTGATACTAATGTTACTTAGATTGCACTGAATAGAAAAAGAGTCACCAGTCAAGTGTAGTATTTCCTGTCTTCAGATAGTCTTGGTTTGAAGTTATGCACTTCATAGGTACATTTTGATTCTTTTTTAAAAAAAATTACTCATTTTAATGAGAAAAAAAGATAAAACAGCAATGAAACAGTTTCAAAACAGGTCAATAGGACAGTTACAATAATCAATAAATTGCATATTGTTGTCTTCACAGTAGTTATTCAGAGGACAAGATGTAGACATGATATCTTGTCTAAACAATATTAGTACAAACCTTTCTTCTCATTTAACTAAGAGAAAGTAGCTGTATATCTATCCTATCTTGTATATACAGATATGTATTTTTTCCACTACAAAACAGTCCTTTATTTATATTCTCTTTTTTGTTTTGTCTTGTCAGAGATGGGTGTTCAATTGCTTTAGAGAAGCTGTATTTGGAGAAGTCTTTAAAGAACCTTGATACAGTTTGATTCTGAAGATGTGCTAGTGTTATAAATTACTGCAATGCTACTTAAACCAGGGGCCTCTGCATAGTAATTCTTGAACCTGTAAGACTTCTGAGGTCGTCATTCTTAACTTAAAATTATATATTGGTTCTATTCTTAGTTACTTCTAATATTTGTTCGGATATTCTCAGCTCATTCTGAATTTTGCTATTATTGCAGTGAGTGGGTGCAATTCAGATAATTTTCTAAAAGTTTAAATGCTCTTAGGAAAAAAGACAAAAAACATAGAATGGCTTCCTGACTTCTTTTTTTGATGAGAACTGAAATTCAAGGACTGAAGTTTATTGGTAGCATTTTTTACAAAATTTTCATGAATAGATAGACAAGCCTGGAAAGTAACAGTGACTACAGACAGATTGGACAATTTACCAGGAGACTACAGAATGACTTTGATGCTTTTGAAAATAGAGCTAAGAACAGACATCTCTAGTGGGGTCATAGTCATTCAACTGTTAAGCTTGGAAGTCTTTTAAAATATTTTGTCAAGACAGTTATTGGAGTATTTTATTTTCTTTGAAGAATTTTTATGATGTTTTCCCCAGAGCACCTGCTTTTTGAAATTTAAAAATATATATGGCATTCAAAATTTGAAGCCCAAAACATGTTTTAGACTTGATTTTAGTCCAACAAGTGCAAGTTAATGTGATGTAAGCATAATACTGAGAATCTGTTTAAAGGTTTTTAAATGATTCACGTACTCATAATATATTCTTAGCAATAACAGATGTTAATACGAGCCCATTTACCTTTTCCTTGCTACATAGCTGTCTCAAAATATTTTTGCCCACCATTGTCATCACCACCACCACCCCAAGAAGCTGTAAGACTCAATATCATCTAGCTATGTGTAGAACTTTTAAAAGGAATTTACTTTTTTATGAATAGTTGAAAATCTAAGGAAAGTATTGTAAATTTTTTTCAAAATGCATCTGTATAACAAGAGGATATATTTTTCATCCTGAAGATGAAAAACCCAGTTACAGGATAGTATTACCCCATGCCAAATCCCTCCTGCCATCCCCTTGTGAAGCTACAGAATGGTGAAGAAGAAAGCAGAATGTCAACAAACAGTTCATTATAATTATGCAAGGAAGGAGAACATCCAGTTTAAATGTAAGTCTCAAAGATCTAGTTGCCAGTTTAAAGAGTACAGTAGAAAATATTTAAAATTATGGTTGAATTTGCCAAGAAGTACAATAAAGTCAAATTGGGATGAAAATACTTTAATAGAACTATTAAGTAAAAAACAAAATTATTATTTAAATAAATTTCTAAGTTACAATGGAAACTATCATTTAAAACTTAAAAGTCAAATCTGTAAAATAGAACTTTAAGAATTTAGGAAAAACAATGTGATGTGTTAAAAACATAGCCCAATAGTACTGCTTTGAAAAAATAGATTTCATCAAATATAGTAAAATATAACAATGGTTCTGGCGGTGCTCTTTTATTAAACCTACAAACGAACCAACCAACCAACCAACCAACCACCTGGAATGATTATATAACATGTATCATATCACACACCCATTCTATTTCTATAATATACATACACGCATATCGTCAGCCATTGGACAAAGGATCCCCAGGAATGCTGTGACCTCAGGATAGCAGCTTTCTCTGTGACTGAGCCTAAACTCCAGTTGCCAAAGCAACGACTCCCTGAAGGAGGATGCCTGCGCTGCCTCTGCATCTTTTCACACAAGATGCTCATAAACCAGCCTAAATGATGGCCTTGGATATTCAAATTAGAAGAAATACATTAGAAGAGAAGAATTACCACAGTAACAGACACCAGAAATCATTAGCATAGAGTTTCTTAGAGATACCAAAATCAAAATAATTCTTCAAAGTTAAAGAGAGCTCATTTAATAGTTTCTGACAGCACTGAATAGTTCAATACCTTCGTAAGGCAATACTGATGTTCTGTAATAAAATAATTAATGTTCTTGATAACTGAATCAATAAGGCTAAAAAATGTTTAGCAATTTCTCTTTAATAGTTTAGAAAGAACTTAATTTAAAATATAAAATAGTAAACAATTAAAAACATATTTTGATACTTTGAATTATAAGCTCAGTTATGTAGGAAAAATGGGCTTGGGCCAGTTCTCCCTTTGTATGATGCTGTTTTCTGATTTACATGTGGAATGGGCGAGAAGCAGCAGAAGTGGTAGTGTTCCCGGTTTGTGCTGCACAGAACTGAAGGACACACACACACACACACACACACACACACACACACGGGAACATGTCTTTCAGGGAGGTGATAAGCACGGAACCCTGGCAAGAGTCCACAGGGAGCTTCATGTGAAAAGGACCAAATCAAGGGTGAGAATCAACTTGGGGTGAAGGAGAGATGGGTGGAGATTGACAAACACAGTTTTTATAATTGACCCCTGAAAGGGAAACTGGAAGGAATGTACAAGGTAAGGGGTGTGTGTTCTTAAGGGCTTCCAGTTTATACACCAATCTGACATCAAATATAGACTGCATTAAGATGATCTGGAGCAAGACTGTATTATGAATTCTACTATGATAAGAGGCAAGAGTATTATATTACTTTCTTAGGGCATTTATAACTATAAAAACCCATGTGACTTAAGACAGACATTTACTGTTTCACAGTCTGCGGGAGAGAAGAAAGAAATCCCAGTGATAGCTCTGGGGGAGAATCCTATCTCACGTCTTAGAGGTTCTGGCACTTGTTGGCAGCCCTTGGTGCACCTTGGCTAGTGGATGTACCTGTCATTCACTAGTGGATCCCCAGTATGTCTTTCCAATGCTTTGCTTCTGTGAATATTCATGTTCAAATTCTCACTTCTCATAAGGATACAATCACACTGTATTGATGTGATTTATTAATCATATTAGTCTGCCCTAACAACCTCATTTTAATTTTATTATTTTTATAAAGTGCTTCTATCATTTTGTGAGGTAGTTGGGGTTAGGACCCAGCAGATATTTCTTTCTTTTTGGAGGACGTAGTTCAATTCCTATCAGGTATCTGCTGATCAATACTATGCCGAATTCTTCGAAATGAACACAGAGTTCTTTAAGGTTTTGACATTAGGTTTTCTATCACTGTTAATTTTTCACATGCATTTTGTCTTTTAAAATGTTTTCAAGATTATTTTGCTAAACTTTGGAAGAGCCATACTGAATCTTATGATATCCGGGTATTATTTTGAGTTGTATTGCCATTTTGTTCCTTTTGAATGTGTCTTGCATATGCTTAGAGTTTATCGAGGGAAAAATAAAAATTGGATAAATTAAGAAATAAGCAACTAATTGATGAAATAGATTGGTGTCACTGAAATAAGTATAAGAAATGTCTTATTCTGTGTGACTCTTGGTGCCTCTGCTTCTGCCATCAAACCCTGAATGATAAAGTTAGCAGAAGCAGCAGCAATTCAATCTCTAAAAAAAACTAAGAATTGTGCATTTTAGAATCATGTATGATTTTGAAAGACAGTATGATTATCATAGAAATGATAAGGGCCGGCCTGATAGCTCAAGGGCCAGCCTGAGTGGTCAGTGGACTAAAGTGCCTACTTAGGCAAAGTGCCATGGCTGGGATTCAATCCCTGGCCTGCCGTGCCGGCCCCACCTCTGGGGCCGGCTGAGATGGAGATTGAGACTGGGCACTGCGGCTCACACCTGTAATCCCAGCACCTGGGAGGCTGAAAACAGGAGAATCACTATGAGTCCGATTTACGTAGTGAGAGCCTGTAGGCCCTGTAGACCCTGCCCTAAATACAGAAAAAAAGAAATTAGGTAACGCATCAGCGCGCAGTCAAAAGCAGTGTGTCAGTGAAGCTTCCTGGACAACAGTCCTTCCCTTACATTGGGCCTAATAATGTTGCAGCTTTGTCTCAACTAAGTCATTTTCACTTCTCATTATTTACAAATTTGATCCACTTGTTGCAGCAATCATTTAATAAAATAATAATTAATAAAAATATTAAGATGAATAAATATCAGCTACCTTTTATCATTGGTATGCAATCTATGGTTTACTAATGTACAAGCACCAATGTATAATCTTTGTCAAAGTCATTGTGTCTATTAAACACAAAACCTTTTAAGCAACAGCAGCCACAAAAAAATACACCAACAGAAAAAATATGACTGGGAGCAAACGTTCCTCCTGAACAATAAAATGTGACTAATAGTTCTCTGGAGAGAAAAAGCACAACAATGGATATTTACCTAAGCAACATTTTATACCAAAATAGCACAATGATTTATAACATTATAGGCCATTCCAGAAGTTGCTACAGGATACCTCGTTCAGATAGTGTACTTTGTGGTGCAAATTATAGTGATTTGTGGGAGTGTAGAGTGCAAGACTGGAGCAATAAAGAAAGAAGAATAATGCTCTTTCTTGGATCCAGGGAGAAAGCTCAACTTGGTACATGTCTCCAGGCAACTCTGAATAGTGTAGTGCATTGAAGTTCAAGTCTCTAAAATGTCAAATCTAAATGACAATGGTATTACATTAGGAACAAAAATCAAGATGACAAGTGGCTCATTTGATGTCCTGAATGGCACCTTTTTAAAAGTCACTTATGGTACAAACTGGGAAGCTTTTGTAATGGATCAGGTGCAAATAAGGTTCATTTCTGATATAAGTGAGGGAAGGTTCACCAATCAGGAGACAGAACCAGGCCAAAGGGTCTGGGATCTGCATTTCACTATGACTCCTTTACTAAGTCATGACGTGACCTTCATCCATTAGGCTAGATGAAATCAGAATCCAGTTTTGTGAGCTATGCAGGTCAAAAGGCAGATCCCATGCTCAGGAAATAGAAGGTGCTCAGCATGTTCATCCTAAGAAAGAGGGACCCTGAATACTATTCTTAGGCTTTGTGAATGCTGGCACATCTTCATCTTTATTACTAAAGAAAATGCGAGAGGAAGAAATGAAAGTGAAAGGCACATGGTTTATTTATTTTTCCTTTTAGAACAGGAAGAGACAGTTCTCATCCCTCTGGGTATAAAGTGGATATTGTACTTTTCAAAATTTAAATGAATTTTGAGCACCTGCAAAAGCAAAATGTTGTGAATCAAAAGTAATGTTATCTGGGAAAATGGGGAGGAGAAAATAGATTGTGAGTGTAAGAAATGCCTGTCCACCAGCACTCACAGGGCAAAAGAACAATCAGGTTATGCTGCTATGAGAACACTCACTGGCTTAAACAGGGGCTTCTTCTAACAAGAGGCATTATCATGAAAGAGTTCTGAGAAAATTATGACTGAGCTTATCTTCCTTTGCATGAACCAATAGGCTGTGGAGTCAGCGCCACTCTGCATCCTGAAGCAGGAATTTCAATGGCTAAAAGATTTTGGAAATCATTTACCAGCACCAACATTTTGTTTCCAAATTAGCATCAATTAACATCAATTTCTGCCTCATAGACTTTTGCAGGGATCAGATTGGACAGCAGATAACGCATAGACATTACTTAGCTTGGCAAGTAGAATGCAACCCATGGATGTTGCTGGCCATTCCATGATTACTCTTGTAGGAATAGCAATTCAAACAGAAATGCTTTGAATTAGCCTTTTGTACTGTGTTGTTAAGGTCCATTTTAATCAAATAAACACAAAGATGGGGGTTACAAAGGGAGTGCAAACAAGTGTATGCTTCATGGTGACTTTTGAACAAACATTAAAACACTACGATACTTCAGAATCTAGTAAAATGAATGACTTCACGTGCATTCTCTTAAAATTCTTTGTTATAAAACATTTTGTAGTCTTCAGTTTGTTTAGAAAAAAGTGCAGAGACTCCATCTGCTTGTGAGTACCTATAAAGGGAAAAAATTAAAGCCAGTAGGAGAAGATATTTAGTTTTGTCATATATTGAATGTGTTTCAAATGATTTTATTTGAAAGGTAACCTGGGGATTGCTAATGCCATCAAGTCTGACAAGGCCTTCTGATCTCAGTAGTTTTCCAGACTACATAGTTGTTATAATGTTTAATTATTCCCTTGAACAGTTGATTTCATTTGTGATGTTGTTTTTCATTTACAATCATCTATAGTGGAAAAAAAACATGATCATTTTAAGCAGCTATCCTTTGGTATTAACATACTGTTTTTCTTGTTGAATATTTATATTTCCTATAAAAAGAGATAGTATGAAGTATTATTTTGCAACAATTAAGACTAATAATTGTCATTCAAGAAAAATAGTTTCTTTGTGGGTTTTAAGAAACCATTTCTCTGGTATCACATCTTTTGAAACATAGCCTCAGGTTTTATTCTCTGCATTTGTTTTCACCTTCATGGGGATTTTTATAGAAAAATGATCTTCTTCTTCTTCTTCTTCTTCTTCTTCTTCTTCTTCTTCTTCTTCTTCTTCTTCTTCTTCTTCTTCTTCTTCTTCTTCTTCTTC
>NW_004524741.1:5978021-5979493 GCF_000260255.1 Octodon degus
CCAGACTACCATCTTCTGCGTACTGTCTTCGTTCAAGGAGGATTTCTATGCTACAATGCAGGACATGCAATTTGTGGTAAAGATGATTGCATATTATAAATCAACAAAACATATAAATAAGACCGACTTGAGCTCAAATTCTACTTATACTGCATTTTAATTCTGTATTTTCATCTTTTCTTAATTATTAAATGGGATCATGATAACTGCCTTCAAGATTATTGTGATTTTCACATTACCAGAAAATTAGAAACTGCCAGGTAATAAAAAATGCAAAGTGAATTCCCAGTTCTTCTTATTTAACTTTTTTTGTTTTTTAGAAAAAAAACTTATTTGCTTTTTATTTTGAGACAGAATCTAAGTCATTAATTTGATTGAATATGGCATCCTCCTGTTTCAGCCTTCCAGAGTAGTGGGATTACAGACAGGGCTACCACATCTGTCTGAATAAACAGACTTTTAATCAAGTCAACCCCTGGGAATTGGCAAAATTACAAAAAGCACCAGTAGAGCACACTATTCAGATTCTACGTTGTCCTCTAAACTTAAGTCAAGTGGGCCATTCATATGACAATAGCACATACACTTGCAAATGCACTGTACAGTTTTCTATTGCTGATCAATTCCTTTATGTTAGTTGCTGGTGAAGCCCTTAACCCAAGGAGGCTAGTGTAGTTTCTCTGTTTTAGTTTAATTTTTTTTTTTTGTTTTGTTTTTCTCTCTTAGTTTCTGAGTCAAATGCAGATCCCTCTTGTGGGCAAAGCAAATGTGCAGGTAGTTTTGGTGCAGCAAGTCCTTATTGCATGGCCTGTTTTCTTTTGTCCTAGCTTTATATGCTAATTGCTGAGAAAAGGGAAAAATGGATTTTTTTTTGGTGGAAAATACTTATTATATACTGAAAATTTCTCACAAGTTTTGCATATTTTATGTTATTTATTCACAATAAGAGTCATTACTAAGTAGCCATATTACTGATATTATTTGCAATTTTATCAATAGTGCTATGAAATCATTCTCTATAACTTTATAAATGAATAAACAGGGGCTTATTAATTCAAATAATCCAACCAGGGGCCTCACACGGGAGACCACCTAGACAGTTCTGGCCCAGGCGCATGCGACTTCAAAGCAAAGGAACCCTGTACCATTATTTACCATATTTCTTACCCTGACCATTAAATACTGCAAATGCTCTCAATTCCATTTTTAAAGTACAAAGACTTTCTGCTTCTCATAATTTGGTCAAATATATTTTTATATGTTAAAAGTTAATACAGATTGAAATTTATGAATTTATTAAAAGGGTATCAAAACTGATCAAGGAGATTGTGTCCGAGGACACTTTCTCCATGTGCCTTGTATAGATGAATGGCCTGTTCATGGGACCAAAGAGGGACCATGACCTTCTTAGGACTTCCTTGAGTCAATGATGGTGTGTTCTTTTATGACAGCTAAGAGAGTTTCTTCTTCTT
>NW_004524741.1:5979593-5989992 GCF_000260255.1 Octodon degus
TTCTTCTTCTTCTTCTTCTTCTTCTTCTTCTTCTTCTTCTTCTTCTTCTTCTTCTTCTTCTTCTTCTTCTTCTTTTTTTGGTCTTTTTGAGTCAGGGTCAGGGTGTTGCTGTGCAGTTCAGGCTGGCCTTGAGCTCACTTTATAGCTCAGGCTGGCCTCAAACTCTCAGCCATTCTCCTGCCTCAGCTTCTGGAGTGCTGGGATACAGGCATGTGCTGCCACACCCAGCTCTAAGCCTCAAATCTGACCTAAATACATTTCTTTAATTTCTTTAATGAAAAGTCTATTCTTACAGAGCAATGGAAGAGTATAATTGTATTTTACATTAAATAAGTTCCTAAAAAGTCCTCTTTAAAAAATTTCTATTTTGTCTTAAATTCTTGTCCCTTGGAAGTGTTCACCATTTCTGTTGCACTATTACCCTAATTTTTTCTCATCTATTTGAATATCTAGAGGTTTACCTCAGCTATACCAACATTACTTGTACTAACAACAAAAAAAAATTTATGATTAGTATATTTAGGTTCTGTTTGTGGGACTTACAGTTTCATTATTTTATTTAATATTGATATCACCTTTATGAGGTATTAATATCCCCCCTATTATATGCAATAGTTTATTTAGAATAAGGCAAAATAAATGACTGGCCCTAAATAATTTTACAAATAAATGATTGAGAAGGGATTAGACTTAGGAAGGCTCATCAGGAATTGACAATCTAATACATCTGGCTGTCAAAGGCAATATAATTATGCATTGTTTTTCTAAGAAATTTTAAAAGGATTTAGAATATACAGGAAGGAATAATTAAAAACATTTGAGGGGAGCTGCATCTGTGAATTGATGGGTCTTCTCTGTTCATACAAGCATATAATAAAAAATGCAAATGCAAAATCATGGCACTTAGACTTAAATAAAATTAAGCTATTTTAATTGTTAATTTTGTTGTTTCTTCTTTAATGCTCTTGTTTATCTGCAATTTCACTTCTTACATTTCTTTGTCTAAAATTGTTTTCAAGAAAGGTCTAGTTTAATGTGAAATTAATATATTCTTACATATGTTTGATATACAGTGTATTTATATGAAATACATAAAAGTTAAAAATACAAGAAGGAAAAGTTAGAAAATACGTGAATGTAATTGATGAAAGTGAACTTTGAGTTAAAATTGATCAATATGAATTTAAGCCTTAAAAACTTTGCTTTTATATTTGTTTGACCAGATCTGCTTATCCAGGTTTAAAACACACACACACACACACACACACACACACACACACACACGCACACCCCTTCCTGTAGTCCCATCTACTGAACATCCAAGAAAAATTCAGTATCACTTTAAAACTTAATTTTCATAAAGTGGTCCTCAATTCCTTGAGTTTTCAATGTGAATGTAAAAAGAATGTTCTAGAATAGACTGTGAAATAAAATATTAAGGAATTATCAAAGGGAAGACTGTTTATTTCATTTCAAAGAGCAGTGAGGCAGGTGGAGATACATACTTGGCTAGTGTAGAAGAAATACAGGCAAGGAGCAAGTATGAGTGAGACACAACAAGTTGAAGTCCACAAGGAGTCCAGAACTTGTAAGACTAAGGACAGGAAATATATATTAACAGAAAAAAATTGTGCTGGACTAAATGTATTGTGCATATGCAATTGAAGAGAAAATGTTGTAAGATAAACTTGTTACTTTTGTAATATGACAGACAGTTTTAAATTCTAGTTAGTAATGTAGCTTAGAGGAGTTTGGCTGACACTTGGTCCAATGTTAGTGTTCTACTAGTCCAACTCGGGCACTAGATGGCTGTAATCTTTTTGTATATAATAATCGAGTGTTATTAGAAGAAAAATAGCTTTTAAAGAGTTCAAAAGATGACATGGAGAATCAAAAATACAGCAAAAATTAAGATTCTGTACAGTAGCCCTCATAATCAGCCTTAATTATTGTACAACAGCAGAAACTAATGGAGAACATCTGCTGCAGTTAGAATATGGATAAATATAGCCAGACAAGTTTATTGCACAATAGTTAGAAGCAATGTTTTATCCTATGTATGGTATATAGTCATAGAGAGAAGAATAAATATCCTACTTTTTATTGTTGCTGCAGAAAGGGTCTGTGGTTCACCAAAGGTAGGTAGGAAAAGAGCTCTAGACTATGGAACGTCAACAAAATGAATTTTTTAAATCTACCCCAGACAGATGGATTCTATTAATTCTGCTCTATCTGCCTCATGGATTACAGCTGCTTTTTCTCTCTCCCCTTCTCCATAGTGAACATAGCCCCCATCTAATGCCATTGGATGAGGACATAGTTCTGTGAACAGGAAGATTCCGCAGGACTCAGCCTATGAGAGAGTTCCTGAGGGTTCTCCTTTATGACATCCAAAGTGAAGTGGTTCACTGGCCTCCCACGTAGTTTCTCTGATCAGCTGCCCTCGAGCCGCCAAGATGCCTATATCTACTGTTCCATCAGCGATCTTTTCCCAAATGATAGCTACTAGCAATGTGCCTCCTCCTCCCCTTCGCAGCATACCACGTGAGTGGAGCATCCTTTGAGGATCTCATTTATCATTGTTTTCTATAGTGATTACCCAGGTATAGGGAACAGAGCATTTGCGTGTTGGTGAGGACATCTAGAACCTTAGCAACAGGCTAGTGGATGGATACAGGTGCATAAATCCTGGCATGTCTACTTCAGGCAATTTCAATTCTCCTGGTTTCACATAATTTTATATTTTATAAAAAGGATCTTGTTGAGCTCTTGGAGCTTCAAATTGGATGAAATTCTTTAAAAGGGAGGAAAAAAAAGGTCTGGAAAGGTCACATGGTCAAGCATGTATCCGTGACAGCCATGCAAATCTCTATGCAGAGTTGGTGTTGCTGCCATTAATGACATGATTAATATTTAATTTTAACAAAGAAATTTTTCATTTTTAAATTTAAAAGAAAAAAGAGAATTTCCATTTTTCTGACTATGAAACCTATTCTCATTTTAATTTTCTAGCATTTGACTTAGAATATCATAGGAATTAAGGGCTGGCCGGATAGCTCAGTGGACTAAAGCGCCTGCTTAGGCAGAGTGCAGTGGCCAGGATTCGATCCCTGGCCTGCTGTGCCAGCCCCACTCCTGGCGTACACTGAGACTGCTAGACTGGGTTTGGTGGCACCTGTCTGTAATCCCAGCACTTGGAAGGCTGAGAACAGGAGGATCACTATGAGTCTGATCTGGGTAGTGAGACCCTATAGACCCTGTACTAAATACATTTTTTTTTAAAAAAAAGAATATCATAGGATTCAAGTATAGAAATATTTTGAAATATATGTAACTGACAGTCTTATTTTATGTAGTCTACCTAAACCCAAAAAATTTTCCCAAGACCATAAATATTTGTTGTAGCCATCAATTTATGGAAATATTATGTGGAGATCCACATAGTGACCAGGGATGTGCAAAAGCTCCAGTGTAATTTTAGATAACAAAGGTAATGTGACCCTTTCCAACTTCAATAAAGAATTAACTCCAGTACCTTATTATCTCCTGGGTAAATTTATAGTACTGATTTGAAGAAGGCAATCTGTCTACCACTTAGCTTTCTGGGGGAGTTAACTCTTCTAGAGTTACTAAAATGTAATGTTCAGAGTCTTCAGAGAAAAGGCATCAGTGCAGCCACTGATACCTTTTGAAGAAGGGTATATGTATGTTTTAAACAGTTTTAGATTTAGTCTTTGAAGTTCTTTTATTTTTTATGTTTATTTGTTTCTATTATCATTGTAAAAATGCATATTTTTTTTCATTTGTGAATGGAAATAAATATTAAATCTAACTGAACCAAAAGCACAGCTTCTACTTTCAGGTTTTATAAAAGAAAAAACAAGTTGCCCTAAGATAATATGTTTTAGCAGCCCAGAAAGCTTAGTAGCTGGGAGTTAAAAGACCAAATTAATTTAGAATCGGGGGGATGAAATGTGCACTACCCTCCGCACTGTCTCCCAAGGACACTTAACTTCTGTGAAGTGATTAAAAGGGGAAAAATGAGCAGCAATTTGGATCTCAGAACTGACTGGAGCGTAATGGAAAGCAGCCGAGCTCCCGACTGTCTCTTCAGAGGCTCCTGCTCGACGTTCTGCGTCTGCGTCTCCTCTTCAGAGACGTGTCCTGCTTGCTTAACAGCTGTGTCTTTGTGCTAACTCTAGCAAGTCAACAGTTCTCCTTCATTTACTCTGATTGTCACTGTGGAAACAATGGCCTCGTGAAAGCTGCTGCGTGGCACACACTTGCCATCCCTAAAATGACTGAATCTGTATTATAAAGAAGCTATAAATAGGAATGTTTCAAAATATAATGGCCATAATTAGGAATGTTCAGCTCAATACCTAAAAATCTCCAGCCGTTCATTATATGTATATCATTGTTTACTTTGGATTTGTTTGGTGATGTTAGATTCAGGGAAGCATAGCCACGTTTCTGGGGCAGAGCCTCATGTGTAACATTTTTTGAGTGCTTCCTGCAGAGAGGATGTAAGCAGTCTGCGTGCTGTTTCAACCTTGTGAAGTCTGTGATAAGCAGAATAAGGGCTCCCAAGGATGTCCATTTCCTGATTCCCGCAAATTGCAGCCATTCTGTGACACACTGCAAGGGAGGATTGAGCATACTGATGGAATTAAGGCAGCTTCATGAACTGATGTAAGGTGGGGAGGCCATTTTCAACTACCCTAGTGCCCACTGTAATCATCAAAGTCTTTATCATGGAAACAGGGAGATAGGGAGTCAGAGTCAGAAGACTGAAAAGTGAGGATTATGAATGGAAGCCAGAGGCTCTGATGATGAAGTGAGACCCGTGCCAGGCACGAGCGGAGGAGGCATTAGCACATCCAGAGGCTCGAAAAGACAGAGACAAGTTTGCTAATGGAGCCCCAGAAGGAAGGCGGCATTGCTGATGGCTGGGTGTTAGCCCAGGGTCCTGTTTCTTCTGACTTCTCTATCTGTTAGATATTACATATTTCTGCAATGTTTTAAGCCAGGAAATTTCTAGTAATTTGTTACAAGAACAATGAAAAGCTAATAGAGGTCCATTTTACAGCGAAGTATAATGACATTGAGCTTCACACAGGAGTGAAGTGGTAGAATCTCCTAGGTGTATCATTTATGTAAATGAATTTTCTGTACTCACAAACACTGAAAGGAAATGCGAGGAGTAACCTTCTACCTCTCTGACCCACTACCTTGAAATCATTTTCCCACTTTCCTGGCTAAGTGATGTATAGGCACAGATTTCATTTTGCCATTTTGTCTACTTAGGTGCACTTATTTTAAGAGAAGCAATATATCACACATCCTCAAACACTAATCCACAGCTGCCTCATTGGCTGTGACATTTGGACTTACAGACACTTGAAGCAGTTCAGTTTCCTGAGCTAGTCTGGTGCTTATAATATTTTTTTTCTTTGAAACTTTCAGGTCTTCTTCTTCTAATGTTTCTTTGATTTGCAATAGCTTGCTAGCTCTTGGGAAGGGATGAAGCGTCTCAAAAGTAAGAGTCATGCCATTTTTAGTCTGGATAGGAATTATTTAAATAATCTTATGGATTTTATCACCTGTCTTGTTTACTTTTTACTCATTGCTGGGACAAAATATGAGCACCCAAAATTAAGGAAGAAAAGGTTTATTTAGCTCACAGTTAGTGGAGGTTTCAGTCCACTCTCTACTGACTCCAAGGCAAAAGGCAGCAGTTCACAGAGGCAGAGAACAATGAACAGCAGAGAAGGAGCAACAGGTGTGACTGTGAAGCCCAGTGAAGATCAGGGCTGCTGTGAAGGGGTGCATAGACCAAGGTGCTCTGAAGTGGCATGTCTGTGAAGATCAGAACTCCTCCCAGGAAGTGGAGTGTAGAAACCTTCCTCAACTCCTTTATATACCCTTTTTGTGCTGGGTATATAAGGACTCTGGGCCCCCACGCCCCAGGGAGTGAACTCTACAAGTGGATCCAGCCAAGCTTCTGACATCTCAGGTTGACACAATGTCTCAACCACCACACCATCCAATTTATTATCTGGACAAAATAACACCTGGTTGAAGTACACACATGGCCCATTATTATTATTATAAATTGATGTCCTGAGGAGAGAGAAAGAAGAAAAAGAATGTCTTGTTAACAATAATTGTTAGTGGGAGGTAGGAAGAAGTGTTTCACCACTGGTTATGATGTAGTGACCTACTTTTGAGCTAAAAGGCCACACTTCCATATGTTCATACTTAATAGGCTTATTCTAAGAAAGAGTGAGTTTCACATTTTCAACTGGTTGATCTGTGAGAAAGAGTTCATGTGATTTTCTAGAAACAAATGTTTAAAGTTGAAGACATTATAGGTATATTTTACTTATTTCAGTATATGAACATGTAGGAGAAAATAGTGTTCAAGACCTGAGAGACTGTAAGGAATTTAGAAACGACTTGGTACTCTTAAGTGAAAGGTTTCTTTTGCTCTTTTTTATTCAGTGTACATTGACTGAAAGCCTGGAAACATTGTGCTGTCATTTTTATGGCTTCAGGAGCATCTTCTGTAATTTACAGATTTCTCAGTCCTTTAGTATGTAAATATTAAAGGAGTTTCAAAATATGTTTCATTTGGAAAAGTGAATATTGCAACATTTCAAATTCTAAAGCATTCAAATCCAAGGAGTGCAGGTAAAGAGAAAGGTTTGTCTCTGATGAATAAGCCCAGAAATGTGGGCTGTAACGTGCGTGTCTTAGTTACTTTTCTCATTGCTGAGCCAAAATACCCAATACTCAGTTAAAGGAGGAAAGGTTTATTTAGCTCACAGGTTGTAGAGGTTTTCATCTATAATTGTTGGCTCCAAGGCAGTGTGGCATCTCAGAGCAGAAATGGTTCATGGCAGGCAGAAGGTAGGAAATCAAGCAAGAGAGGACCGCAGCTGCTTCCATTCCTTGCATGTTTTCTAGGGAACTTAGAGCAGCATTCACACTCTAAATCCAAGTGCCCTTGATCCTAGCAATTTCATGAATGAACCCCAGAGTCACACATCTAGACTGAGCCAGCTCTGAAAAAGCCAAATCTATGACCACATGAGGTTTTGCGAGGAAATGTAAACATAAGCCATAGCAGTGTAAAAGAACAAAGATTAAAAAATAATTATAATTAATAATAATGAAAATTAAAAGGAATATTGAGTTTTCAGGAAGGAATGATATATATAAAAGATGACTGTCTCTGCACTTGTATAATCAACAGATGACTTAAAAATGCATTAAGTAATTATTTTCTCTGCTGTATTTTTCAGTGTAACAGGCACTTTGTATTTTATATTACTGAAGAGAAAAATTGGATGCTTCATTGGAAAAAGAAAAAACAGAAAAGCATATCTTTTGTTTTTCTAACCACTGTTACAACTACCTCGATGTACTTGTACTTTTTGTTAGACAATCTTGAATGACCTTTATAAAATTAAATTCTGGAATTTAAGTGTAAACTCCAAAGTGCCTGAGGGTTCAGACTGAGAACTAGAAATGGTGAAGTAAATTAAATCATTGGAAATCTGACTGTCCACTAGATGTCAGGCTGGGTCCCCTCCCCTCTATGCTACTGCTCGGTCCTCAGAAATGACACCTTTGTTACCATCACTACACCCTCATCAGTTTTCCAGCTGTCTGAATCTGTCTTCCATCTCCTTTCATTGATCTGCTCTCAGATCTTACTTTTAGCAAGTATTGTGCACCAGGTTATGTGCTCGATAAGATAATTAATAAACAAATTTGGTTATATTAACTCTCCATTCAAAAGCTGATTGGATCCTATTCTCCTTTAAATATTAGATCATAATTCATTTTTTACATTTTGACCTTTGCATCTTTTATTATTGGGTTAAAATCTACCAATGGTGTCCTTGGTTTTACACTTTAACTAATATAATTCTCCACTATAGCTAAAATGTTTGTATTGCCATTCCTTAAACCTATCTGCCAATACTGATCAGGACTATGGAGAAATTTCCTAGGCTTGATTAAATACTCAGATGGCTATTGTTGGCACCTGTGCTCAGCAAAATCTAGAGCAGAAAGACAACTCTCCAGGACAGCTAGAGAGACTCCACGCCTGTGGTAGACATCCTCACGGCTGGCTCGACCACAGCCTTCACAGCCCTCTTTGGCCCCAGGTGAAGGCTCAATTTTAGGGTAATGAAAGCTACTTAGGGTAGGTGCTGGACTGCCCTGGCTTAAAAGCCTCATATACCAGTATCTCTTAGAAAGATCCTGTAGTCACTGCTTCTAGGTTTCCTACAAGGGACTTCTAAGTTACAGTCAAGGTACTTAGGCAAGCCCATTTCTTTGCTCTTCATCAGCTGTTTATAGATGCCCTTTAGCTGCTCCTTGCAGGATGCAATTACCCAAGAGATATTATTGTCATCATGAACAATGTTGTGTTTCAATACAGTTGACTTTGTACCTTAACCTAGTCTCTTAAGAAACAGAGCCAGAATTATCAAGAGAGGGGAAAATTACAATATCTCATAATGCTTACTATGTTCTACTGATTTAGCTCAGATTTCCCAGCTCTGGAGTTCCCTTTGAGCTTCCTCAATTTGTTGTACTGTTCCGGTGCTTCGAAGTCTACTTTTCTACTTTATTTTCTACAAGACTCTCCTTTCCTTCCAATGTGAAGTAAGCTCTGACATATCTCTGATAGTTTTGAGCTCTTTTTTTCCTATTCTATTATTCTTGCTACTTTTAATCTCGTATTGAAATACCTTAGGCATGTGACTTCTGGCTAATGGTTCTTAGCAGATGAATATATTAAGATGAATGGTTACTCTTCCCTTTTCTTGTATCCTCTGTGCCTAACCTGGAATGAAGGGTGAACAAACAACACAGCTGACATGAATTTTGATGAATGGGTTTCTTTTAAAACTACTGTACTTGGGGCTGAATCTCAGTGGTAGACCAGCTTCTTAGTGCACACAAGGCCTCAGGTTCAGTCCCTGGCACTGCCAAAAAAAAATATTGTGCAAATAGCGAACATATCAACACAGGGAAACTCTAAAATTTTGATGCTTTCTTCCAGTCTACATAGCTAATCTTAACTTCAGAAACAACTACCAAAAATAATTTTTCTTGAAATTTGTCAGCCATATTCAAATATGTGTACAGCTGCACTTTATTTTTTGGTGATTCAAATAATTTATTTTTATTTTTACTTGAAAAGTATTAATTGTATATATGTATGGGTTAGACTACGGTATTTTGGTATGTGTATACATTGTAGAAAGCTTGATTTAGTCGATTTACCACCTCACCTACCTATCACCTGGTAAGGATATTTAAAATTCACTCCCATAGTGATTTTTAAATGTAGGATATATTATTGACTACAGTCACCGTGCTGTGCAGCAGAGCACTGTGCTGTGCTCCAAACCTTAGTCCTCCTGTCTAACTGGAAGTTTGTAACCTTTAACTAGCATTTCTCCTTTCTGCCTTAAGCATTGCGTGCAAGTCTCTGGACTATTCTACACCATGCTCTTAAGAGTTTGATTTTCCTCCTAGACTCCACATATGAGATGGGCAGTGGTTGTCCTTCTGTGCCTGGCTTATTTCACATAGCTTACACGTCCTCCAGGTTTGTCCATGTTGTGGAAAAGGATGGCGTTTCCTTTCAGTTTAAAGCCTGCATCACGTTACGTTCCATGTACATACCACATTTTAATTTCTTCACCTGCTGATAGGCACTAGGGTTGCTTCTACATCTTGGCCACTGTGAATAAGGCTGTAATGAATAGAGGAGCTCACATATCTCTTTGATACATTAATTTTGATTTCTTTGGATGTATGTCCAGAAGTGGGATTACTGGTTAATATGGTAATTCTATTTTGAACTTTTGAGGAACTACCTTACTGCTCTCTATAATGGCTGAATTAAATTACATTCCTGCCAATACTAAATGTATTCCCTTTTCTTTGCATCTCAAGACATTATATTTATCTATTTAGTACCAATCATGCCAATAGTTATGAAATTGGATGTCATTGTGGTTTTAATTCACATTTCTCCCATCATTACCGATGTCGAGTGTTTATTTATATAGCTGTTGGCCATATATATAAATATATATATATTTATCTTCTGTTAAGAGATAGCTATTCAGATCTTTTTCTTTCTTTCTTTTTTTTTTCTGTAGTTTAGGGAAGGATCTACAGGGTGTTCAGGGTCTCTCTACTAGATCGGACTCGTAGGAGTCTCCTGTTTGCAGGCTCCCAAGTGCTGGGATTACAGGAGCGTGCCACCACACCCAGTCTCAATTGCTGTCTCACCAAGCACCCCAGGGGGTGTGGCCTGGGTGTGGCCAGCTCAGCAGGCCTTGGGATTGAACCCCCTACCTGC
>NW_004524741.1:5990217-5990989 GCF_000260255.1 Octodon degus
TGAGCTATTTGGCTGGCCCTCTTTTCCAATTTTTAAATCAGGCTACTTTTTTCTTGCTGTTCATTTTTTTAAAAATACATTTTGAATTAGTCTCTTACTACACATATAATTGCAAAATATTTTCTTCTGTTCTGTACATTATTGCTTTATTCTTTTAGTCTATTTTACTTTGTAGGAGTTTTTAGCATGAGACATCTCATTTGTTTTGTTTTGATCTGTTTATTTTGCCTGTGGCTTTTGCGGTCATATTTGCAAAATCATTTTCCTAAAAAATATTATATAGATTTTTGCCTATGGTTTTTGTAATACTTTATAACTTTAGGATTTATATTTAAGTATTCAATTCATTTTGAGTTGATTGCTTTATTTTTTCCAATTTAAATAGTTTTACTGAAGACATTGCATTTCCACTTATAGTACAGTGTTTGAAGTGCAATTTTGCCTTTTCCCGGTGTACACATTCCATTATTCAAATATTGAGAATGCCCAGTACTTCATATGATGTGAGATATAGATCTGATTCCATTTTTCTGCATATGGATTATCAGCTGTTTCAACACTGTTTGAGGAAATTAACCTTTTCCTGTGTGTTTATTGGCTTATTTGTTGAAAATCAATTAAATAGAAATGTAGGGTCTTGGGCTGATGAGATAGCTCAGCGGTCTAAAGTGCCTGTTTATGCAAGCCTAGGCAAGTGCAGGGACCACAGTTTGATCCACAGCATCACATGCCACGTCAGCCCTGCCCCCAGGGAGAGCTAAGCGGGCCACAA
>NW_004524741.1:5991599-5995858 GCF_000260255.1 Octodon degus
CCAGGGAAGCGCTTATTCTACTGAGCCATCTCCCCAGCCCTGTAGAGATTTCAACAATAGCAATTGGCTGTCACCTGCATCCCAGAGGTTTGCCGCCACTCTTATATTATGAATGGCTTTTCCTACTGTCACATATGTATGTACCTTAATCATCTTAGTCCATATTTAGTTGTTTAAATATAATAAGATCTTGCTGATTGATGTACCTTTTATTAAGCTATTACCTTATTTTCAAACAGTACCCATCTGACTTTCTGTTCAGATCTATCAATGGTCATATTAGAGAAATTGGGGAGCCAAATAGAAAGGTATAACACAACTAAAAGGAAAGCAAGAACTTGAGGACTGGACAATGAGGAGAGGGTAAGGAGAAAAGCTGGGAAACAGGACAGGGACAAAGCCATACACTTGTATGCACAAGATGGGCAAGGCAATGATCCTGAGAAACATCAGCAGGTTTTTGCAGCTAGCAGTCAATTGGTAGGATTCTCACCCTGACTAACTATATATGCTGATACCTGTGAACCAAGCAACTGCACTGAAGATAGCAATGTGTAATGGAAGGGTCATGCTTGGAATGCCTGTCATTCTGGTTTTCTAAATACATACTTCTTGTCATGACATTCCGATTATTACCATACTGTCTCTCAAGTAAAAGGTTTTTTTTGTTTTTTGTTTTTCCTTTTTTAAATGTGTAATAGATTAAAAAAAAGACACAAGAAAAAGAAAAAAATGTCAGAGGACTGTCCTGCTGTATATGGTTAGATTCTAAATTTCTGTGTAAAAATATGTGTTTATTTCTATTTAAAATTATTTTCTTCATATTCTGTAAGGGCTTAAAGTTCCACACATCAATACTTGACAGAAAATACCTGTTCCATGTTGTACCTAAGATGTTTGATATTTAGACAGATAGTTAGGGTAAGCTGAACTGCATATGTTGCAGGGTAATAATAAGCTTCTCTTCTGGAGGGTTAATAACCCTCCAGATCAAAGTTTGCAGATCAAAAATTGGAGAAAAAGAAGGGCTGCAAGGTCCACCTACATTTTGGCCCTAGCCTTTCAAGGTCAGTGAAGAATGAGGACATAGGAGAACCTGTATTGTAACATCATGTAACTCAGTTGTGCCCCAAATTTTCTGATCAAGGAGATTATGGAACTACAGAGGAATGTGGTCAATGATGTTTAGTGTGCCCAAGGAGGTTCACATGGAGAGAAAAATTTCTCTCAAGATTTCATAGAGAACAAATTGGTCAAACATTGACTGTGACTCATCTACATGGCTGACACTGACAAAGAATCTGCAAAGTACAGTACAGGGTTACAGGATAAATCCTGAAGGGACTTGACTGACCTTATCAGACACAAAAGTTATATTTCTTGTTATATAGGTCTTGCTTTATCTTGGTCTTAGCCATCCTGCAGAAAAATATAAAGATGAGGTATATAAAGTGAAGCCATATTAATATGCTGAGCTGTAAAAGGCTCTAGTCAACTTCTGCGGACAACCCCCTACTATTGTGGACTACAGGACTGTGTTGGATTATTTTGCTTAATTCAAGCACCTATAATATTTAGATGCCAATAGAATACCAATCTCTGACAGTACTGAACTGGAGAGGGGGGATACAGAGGAAGGACCATTTAGTATTTGTATATACAGGATAGTTAGGATAGATGTACAGCTGCTTTCGCTTGGTTCAGTGAGAGGAAGGATTTGTAGTAGTAGTGTTTTGAGGGGATGTCCTGGCTGCTTCTTGTGCTGTGGATGACTGCTGAGAAGATAACAATGTGCAATGTATTAATTAATGAAAAATGTCCTATTAATCAGCTTGGAAATTGTCCCATTGATATTTGTTTCTCAATAAAATAAAATAAAAATAGAGACACTGATGGAGAAAAGTTAGGGAAAGTGTTTATTCTTTCTTTTTCTTCGTCTACTTTTCTTTTGTCAGTCTTCCCAGCAATGTCTTTTTCATTTGAGCAGGAAGAGTTTGTTCCATCAAAAACAACTGATTCCATTTGAGTTTTCTCAATTCTTCCAGAAATAGCTTCATTGACTACATTTCTTCCAACAGCTAGAAGGAAGCCTTTTCCTCACGGATGATGTCTCACCTTGCGAGGAGCTTTGTTCTGAGTTTGTAGCATAATTGAACTCCTTCCTTCTGTTTCATCAGAAAAAGTATGGCAGCAAGTGCTTCCTGGATGATACTTGCTTATTTTCTGTCAGCCACTTCTCTATTATAAGTTGAACAATTCTTCATATCAGCTCTCTCTATTAAAGTATCTGGTGTCATTTCTGTTTCCTGATCACAGTATCCTCACTGACACAATGAATTTTTTTTCTCTAGTATTTCTGTTAAAAGTCAAACAAATATCCTGTCCATATTTTCTTTTTGCTTTTGGAAGAATGTATAACTTCAAGCTCAAAGGATGCATGTATGTCAAATTTTGTAAGCACTGAAAAAATTTCTCCCAAAGGGGTTGTATTAATTTCTAGTCTCACCAGCAGTATATTCAATTATCCACCTTACAGAGTTTTAACATCATATAAATGCACTTTTTTTCTAATACATTATTTAAAAATAGTTTTTACTAGCATTTTAAAAAAAATTTTTTTTGGCGGAACCAGGGATCAAACTCAGGCCCTTGCCCTTGCCAGGCAAGTGCTTATTCTACTGAGCCATCTTCCTGGCTCCTTTTACTAGCATTTAAATTTGCAGTTGATTTAATATCTTTTCATACATTTGCGGCCATTTACATTTATGTGATTAGCACATTATTATAATTTCCACTCTACTTTGCTGAATGAACTTCGTGTACAAAAGTCATTAGTTCTGTGTTGGATCTGTAAAATAGTGTTTCTCAGTTTACATTCACTTTTAGGCATGATTTTTGTGTCGAAGGGTTTAGAATGTTTTTGTACTTTTTATGTCATGTTTATTGACCATGCTGAGAAAATTATTGTCTATGCCAAGAATAAAAATAATTTCATATTTATATATATATATATATATATATATATAATTAAATATTAGATGCATTTACATTTTAGGGCATAAACCAGCGAGTTACAACTTAGCTTTTTTTCAACTGACCAACCAAATGGTGGTCTGACACTATTGAGCAATTCCTTTTTAATATTAATTAAATATCTGTTTTTATATATTTAGATTTTGTTTTGTTTTGTTTTTTTGTTCAGGGTCTCACTACACAGCTTGGACTCATAGTGATCCTCCTGTTTTCTGCATCCCTAGTGCTGGGATTACAGGTGTGCAACACCAATGCCTGGACGCCATCGCTGGCTCTGCATCTGGGGGTGGGGCCGGCGGGACATGCCGAGCCCTGGCTCCTGCGCTTATCTAAGGAGGTGCTTAGTCGACTGAACCATCTCGCCAGGTATAATGCCTATTTTTATTACATACTGATGTTTTTCAGTGTGTTAGCAAATTAATACAAGGCCTTCGCACAGAGCTATATTTGCACCCTTTTAAATTTTTGTTTTTATTTATTTATTTTTTATGTACTTAGTATAGGGTCTACAGGGTCTCACTACACCTCCTGTTTTTAGCCTTTCAAGTGCTGGGATTACCACACTTAGTCTCAATCGCTGTCTCAGTGTGCCCCCGGGGGCAGGGTTGGCACGGCACAGTGGGTATCCAAGAATCCCAGTTCCTGCCTCTACCTAAACAGGCGCTTTAATCGGCTGAGCTATCTGGCCGGCCCTCATTTTTTATTTTGAGACAGGGTCTTGCTAAATTGCTAGGGCTGATCTAAAACAAGAGATCCTCTTCCCTCAGCCTCCAGAGTTCTGGGATTACACGTGTGCATCATCATGCCTGGCTATGTTCTGGATCTATTCTGGGGCCAGTTACTTTTCCCACTAATCCCTCATCTGCTCCCTCATCAGCATGGAATTACTATCTGTGGAAACATCACCTCTCAAACTGTACTGATGTCCCACAAAAGCGAAGAGTGAAACCATAGACAAAGGAGGACGTGTGGGATGTTTGCTGAAGTATGAGGAGAAGGTGGGAAGCACCCCAAAATAAGTGGCCAGAATGAATTCTGCTATGCCTATTTATGGATAAGCGGAGCATAGTAAGCTGTTCTGTGTCCAAGGATCACCTACTGCAGGTAGCACCATGAGTTTCCAATAAACAGTTAGACCTGAGGCTTTC
Source organism: Octodon degus (assembly GCF_000260255.1). NCBI lineage: Eukaryota > Metazoa > Chordata > Mammalia > Rodentia > Octodontidae > Octodon > Octodon degus. The sequence goes on from NW_004524741.1 coordinate 5,995,781, forward strand.
TAATGCAGAGTTCAAAAGAAAAAACAGTTACTCACTGTCTTTAAATTCCTTTAAATCTAGTTTTTTTTTTTTTTTTTT
>NW_004524741.1:6000800-6001955 GCF_000260255.1 Octodon degus
GGATACTGTAATCTAATCCATACACTCCACTCATTCACATTTGATTGGTTATTCCTGAAATCTTTTGTGTATTTGTTTGTTAAAGTAATACAACCCACTTCAAAAATCTCACATTTTTTTGCCACTATCTTGTCAGTTCAATTTCCTTCAGTCAAAAATTTTTCATATTTTTCCTTGACTTTAAAGACCTTAATACTGGGACACTACCAAGCAGTTATTCTGCAGAATATCCTTCCAGTTGGTTTGTCTGATGTTTCCTTATGATAAGATTCAAGGTAGACATCTTGGGCAGAAGTATCACAGGCACGATTCTGTACTCCTTTCTTTTCATTTTATCAGGTGATAGAGGGTTTCAGTTTGCTCCGTTACTGCTGATATTCATTTGATTAATATGATCTATGGGATGTTTCAGCAGTATAAATTGTACTTTCCACTTTTACCGTTAATAAGCATTTTGTGTAGAAATATTTTGAAAGAATATAAACATCTCATCTCATAAAACTATAAATAAATAAATAAATGCATAAACCACTGATTTCTTATTTTATCATAAAGGTTTTAGTTAATTACTGTCATTACATATTTTGATGTTCAAATTATTCACAGTTTTTTCACTGTGGGACCTTTTAAGCTATTTCCAGAATTTCTTTTTGTTTTGGAAGAATATGATTTTTCTTTGAGGTTCATTTTGTAATTTCTATGTCTCATCCCTTTTTTTTTTCTTTGCAAGGGTCTACAGGGTGCTCAGGGTCTCACTACTAGATCGGGCTCTAGTGACCCACATGCGTGTTCAGCCTCCCAAGAGCTGGAATTACAGGCCTGCACCACCATGCCCAGTCTCAATCGCTGTCTCAGCGCACCCCGGGGGCAGGGTCAGCGGCATGCAGATGCTTTAATCCGCTGGGCTACTTGGTCAGCCCTTCTTTTCTATGTCTCATCTTTGGAATCAGTATCTTTGGTTTAAAAAAATTTGATATATAGTTACTTTACCTCTTCTATTTCCTTAGACATTCATTTTCTATTTTTTTATGAAGTGAGCAAAAGAAAGCTATTGTACAGCTTTGTATCTTCCTACCTGTAATTTTGCTTTATAATTTTTGACATAATTTGGAACAAAATATTTCCTATTTACATTTATTTCTAACTCTGTGTTTC
>NW_004524741.1:6003650-6011186 GCF_000260255.1 Octodon degus
GTCTTTTCCTTCATGACACTGCCTTACTGTTCGTCAGGACATTCTCGAGGGATGTGTGGTCAAACTGGGTTTTCACATCTGTGGGAAGCGACCCCCTTTGGCTGGTGCTAAATAGTTATTTCTTTCTTTGAAGCTAGACATTCTAGCAAAATATAGGATATCTATTCTCTAGGACATCATATGTCATTATTTTCCTTTTCCTTTCTGGGTCATGAAATTATTTTTAATCATTTATATTCACGATTTTATATGAGGAATGTGTTCTTGTATTATATTTGGAATAACTATTCCTTTGCCATTACTTTCATTTTCTTACTCAGGAATGACTTTCATATATAACACTCTCCTTTTTTTTAATCACTTCCTCCCTTTCATTTCTTTTCCTATTTATTTGAGTGTGTGCCTTTAGGTCTAGGGTTACACTGTTGTATTTTGTTTTCAATGTTGTCTCTAAAAGTGAATTTATTTTCTGTCAGAATTTTATTTGTCTCTTCCTTACTGAATGAAATGCTATTTTATTTGCAATTTTTTATTGTAATATTTAGATTTGATGCCTTTAATCAAGGGTAGCATGTAAGTCTGTGAGTGTATATGTAGGAAGAACACACAGCTTTTGCCTATTTCCTGGCATAATTTTTCTTCTGGTGCATATTGTTTAGTAAGTCAATAATTTTCACCTTTTTAAGCTATGTTTTGCATAAATTCTAGGATTATAAAATGATGCTCAGTCTTTCAAGGTCAATTTCTTGACATAAAGGAATAGAGCTTGAGTGTAAGTCAGTTGAGCAGATAGAATAAATTTTTTGTCAGGTAACTCTTCACATTTTGTAATCAACTTTGCTTTGTACTGCTTTCTAAACTATATGCTGCTAATTGATGTTGTCACCACTTATATTCAAATGATTTGGGACAGTTATTTAGAATTTATTATCTTTGGTTATACAGATCACTTTCTTCTATGTTGCGTACCACCTTAATTATCTCTCTCCTAACAAAACACCATTTTATTCTTTTTTTTTTCAGAACTGGGAATTGAACTCAGGCTCTTGTACTTGCCAGGGAAGTGCTTATTCCACTGAGCCATCCCCCTGGCCCCACCATTTCATTCTTATAAAAACACTACTGCACATTACCCTCACTGAGCCCTGTATTCCATGTATACTATTGGCTGAGGAGTGCCCATTGCTCTGTAGATGTCCCAAGGACTTCCAGTCCCAGGTATATTTTCACTGGTGATAACCTTCAGGGCTGTATAACCTGCCTTCCTTTCAAGGAAGAGAAATACATATACCTGTGCATTGTTATTTATTGATATTGCACTGGTTGGCCAATATTCTAGAATATAAGAAATATGTTTAATTTTCAGCTTCACTCATGATCAAAGTTTTTACTTTCCTTTCAAACTTTTTATGTCATTCAGTGATATTGTATTGTCCTTGTGAACAGAGTTTTAGTGGCAAAAACTGATACTATATTCATGAGGTCTTCAATCTGTTGGAGAAGGGAAATACAGTGGTTAAATTAAGGCACTCTGCATGGGGTGGAATACTTCTTAGAGAACTGCAAATTTTTTTATACAACTTTACTTTCACTTTTCTATCTTTATTGTTTATCCTTGATTTGATTTTCACTGAACACAATTGATCCTCATCTGACGAATTAGAAGCACATTTGTTATTTATTTATTCACTATAATTTAAGACATAATTTTCTTTAGATCCAAACACTGTGATAAGTCCTCCTGTTTCATAGGTTGGTGGGAGATAGCTGTAGCCCTTGTGGGATCATGACAAATTGAAGGAACTATAGGTATAAATGAAAAATTCATAAAGCTTTGTTAGTGCAACTATTTTCAAGGTGCCTTAAGAGAACATATAATTACCTTTTGCCAAGAAAAAATGCTTAAAGAATATTGCGGTTAGGTTCAACTTCAGAGGTGCATCAGAAAAATAAATGAGTTCTTAAAGCTTCTAAATGATCTCCAAAGAGTCACAGTGAAAGGACCAGGTGTGTTCATTAAGCATCCAGCTGTAGGGCTGAATGATGGTGAGAATGCAGGGAAGGGACAGAAATGGTGGTGTCCAGCGAGGTCACAGAAATTACTTGGGGTAGAAAGAAAGTGATACAATCCTTTTGGAATTTTAGAAAGCACTGTGGGTCGGGCTTGGCGGCTGGTAGTCCTAGCACTGTAGGCTGATGAGGCAGAAGGATTGAGAATCTGAGTCCAGCCTGGATAACATAGTGACTTTCAGAGAATCTATCTCAAAATGAAAAACAAAATATAGCTGGAGATAGAGCTCAGTGAAAAGAGTCTGGGCTCACTCCCTAGCACTTAAAATTAATTAGGATATTATTACAATAATAAGAGTAACTCTAACAAAACCTCAAAGAAGATCCTTACCTATTCATATGAGTGTGAGTGATCCTCTTTCACAATGTGGACATCATGTTGCTCAGTTTTGTGGTCTTTATTGTTCATAGAATTGGGGAGGATGCAGTTAGAGAGGTGCAGGTTCTATTTCATAAGAGATAGAAATGAGGTCTTCATAATCTGTTGAAGAAGACAGAGTAGGGTAAGACGCAAAGAGTGGCCATAGAGTTGTAAGTGGTAGGGTATTTCCTAACCCAGATAAAGATATTCGGGGATGATAAAATGTATTTTTTCTTCCTAGACAGAGTCTTGCTGTGTAGTTCAGGTTGGCCTTGAACTTGTTGTGATCCTTTTGCCTCAACCTTCAAGTGCTGGGATTACAGGCATATGTCACCATGCATGGTGAAGATCAGGCTTCTGAGGAAAAGAAATGTGGGAGAAATTTTAAGTGAAGCTTTGGTTATATCATGTTTTTACTGAGTGATGTTTATGTGAATGTTTGTGGAGTACAGTTTAGAGGTCTGGGCTAGAGAGTCTGAGAGGAGAATCCTGAAACATGCATGTGAGAGTTGAAAACATGGGGGTAGATAAATGTAGATATATGATTGTATAACAAGAACCTCTAAGCTGAGAGGGAGAGGTACTGAGAATGAATCCTTCGACCACATAATGCTTATGGAACAAAACACTGGAGACAGTAGAGCAGACTGAGAGGGGAAGCAAGAAAAGAGAAAAAGGTGTGCAGAAGCCTTGTTAAAAGAAACTCCAGTGTCAGCTGTCACACAGATGAAGAGTACAAAGAGATCCAAGGAGCAGAAGCTACAAGAATACTGATCATTTAAATAAAACCAATTTCTGTAAACGGTGAAGGCAGAAGATAAATTAGAGTAAGTGGAAAAGAGAATTTGAGTTGAAATAGTGTTGAATGCCCTTCAACAGTGTTGGATATAAAGAGAAGCTCTTGCGATATTTTGTTATAAAACATTCCCTTCTTCTCTTTGCAGCTAATAAGATTCTACATTAACATCTGAACCCACTGGGGCAGGGGACAGAATAATAGTGGCTCCCTTGGGCACCTGGCCCTACTGGAATGCCAGCTTTGTATATAGATGACCTGGATGAGGCATTCTTTCTTTGTCTTGATGATTTATTTTAGTTGCTATTTTTGTAATACTTTATGCTTACTCAATGTTATAGACAACTGAATTTAGAATTTTAGAAAATAAAGAGAAATAATCATAACATTAACCATTAATATGGGGATGCTTATTCTCTGACTGTAGAAGCTCAGACTTAGTTACAAGGATATTTCCTCTAGATTTGGATCCGTTATCCAGGTGTATGTGGAGAATTAGTCATGTTCATAATCCTTTCAGTTTTTCCTGTCTAATTTCATATTAATGTTAGCTTTCTGCTAGAATGTGCCTTCTTCTTAGTATAGTATAAGGGCTGTTCTTAACACAAAAAGTTAAGTTTTTAATAATTCTATTTCTATTGAGGCTGAATTGTATATTTGTGATCTGTTAATTGTTTTAAGAAAGTTTCATTTATCATTAGATTAGTTATTTGAGAACACATTGCAACCACATTGAAGAGGTTTTAGCCCTTTTTTTCCAGCTAGCTGTACCACCCTGACATTTCCACAGGGTTACTGTGACATTTTCTCTATGTCTATGCTGCCCCTCTCTTGCACCTTGCCTTCTGGCCACTCAGATAAGCCTGCTCTCTAATAAATAGCAGTTAGATATGTATTTACGGTATTCTTTTTTTCCTTTGAGGGAACCGGGGATTGAATTCAGACCCTTGCACTGTGTCAGGGAAGTACTTATTCTACTGAGCCATCTCCCTGGCCCCAATTTACAGTATTCTTATGCTCTACTTATTTCATTACCTCTCAATGCTTTCTACAATATCTATATGTAACTGTCCATATCTATATCCATATCTACATCATTGTATCTATCTACTTATATCTCAATCTGTACTTCTTTTTTTTTCTTTTCAAAGTTTTATTGATAAACATATAGCAATGAGACAGTTTCAAATCAAATCGAAAGTACAGTTTCAACAAATAATACACTGCATATATTCTTCTTAGTGGTTAATCAATCTGTACTTCTTGAGGGAATGTTTGTTGTGGAAAATTATTTACAGTTAACACTTACAAAATAAACTTTTCCATCTATATTGAAGAAATACAGTAGGTGTTAGGGGATATATCCAGACAGTAAAATAGCTACTATAGTGAAGTTGATTGCTAAATCAATCACCCAAATAGTTACTTCTTGTTACAAGTACAGCTAAAATCTATTTATTTAAGAAACAATAATCCTAGAATAATACAGTTTTACTAACTTTTCTTCTCATCACAGAAACCATGTTATTGCTCTTATAACAAACATACTATACATAATTTAGCATACTACATAAATGAATATATATTGACCCCCAAGTGCATATTGCTACATATAAACCAAAGATCACCAATGTACTATGAAGATAAAGTATTAGAATTTTGTTTCTTCCAGTTCAGTAATATGTAATAATATTAAGACAATTGACTTTATACTTGAACAGTAGAGTTCTTGTTTAGGATTAATGTATCAACAGCATTTTGTATCACCTTCTTATCTTCCTTCACACTGACTCTAATCAAAATCCTTGATATTTACCCCATGATAGGATCTAGCTTCCTTTACTTCTGGCAAACACTTGACTAAGAAATAATCATGTGAGCAAAGAGAAAGCCTGGAAAGAACTGCAAAGTTGGTGCTATTTGAAACTCTTTAAACTTTATCCCTGCATTAAATTTGACCATTACAAGAGCTCATCAGCCTTCACACAGTTGCGGTTCCATGTTGAAACTTCAGCTTTTTTCTTTTTGATGAATGAGCCTTCTTTGAAAGACAAGGTGCACTAAGTTGCCCGACACTTCACATAAAGACCCTCATGGGAAACACCTCTCAGAGCTGAGGATCTGGGAAGAAATTTTTTGATGAATTAAAGTGTTGTTCTGCTAGGTTATGCATGCGATGAAGCCTATTCTGTTTGTGAGTCTAGTTGTCTATTCCAAGCCAAGTATAGAACTGTGTATTCAATTGCTATGGCTTTTCTCAAGCAAGGTCACTTTTGTATAAAAAGAAAAATGGCATTTGTAATTCTCTGTTCTTTCCTAGCAATTCTTTTTTTTTTTTTTTTTTTGGTTTTTTAGGGAAGCTTCTACCAGGTATTCAGGGTCCACTACTAGAACAGACTCATAGTGATCTGCCTGTTAACATCCTCCCCAAAACCAAAACTGGGATTACAGGTGTGTGCCACCACACCCAGTCTCAATCACCATCTCAGCCCACTCTGGGGTGGGGCCTGCATGGCAGGCCCAGGGATGGAACTGTAAGCCCCTGAGCCTGCTTGCAGGCAAGCTTTAATTTGCTGAGCTATTTGACCTGCCTTTTTCTAGCAATTCTTAGTCTTAGGGTTTCATTAAGTGATGTTTTTATAAACTGCTTTAGCTGAAGGATTTTTTTTTTTTATGAGCAGAATATATTTATTAAGAGAAAGAAAGCTCCTGTCCTGAGAGAGGGACTGGGGGGGGGGGTGCCGAGCTGGTTGTTCCCCCCAGAAGGATGTTTTTGACTTTTTTTTAAATTGTGGTTGGAATTTGTGAAAGCTTCACCTTTTCCTTCCCCAAATTGCTGTCCTTTCCTAAGGACCCTGTCTTTTTCCTGTCTGCAGCACTCACCAGAACAACCATGACCCTCACCTTGAGAACTACATTAGGTAAATGGACTAACTGAATATTTCGTATGTCTTTTTCTAGCCCATTTGCTTAAAAGTCTGCTGTGGTTAGTATTTTATATATCTTATATCAGAAATATCAACACATCTAATAATTATAATATCTATCTATCTATCTATCTATCTATCTATCTATCTATAGGCTACAACTTGGTTCATCTACAGTTAATTATTCCATGTGACACTAAAGCACAATTAGGCATTTTATTTTTTTAGCATTTGTCAAAATGTTAAGAAAATGGTAAAAAATACATAAATCATATAATCAGTATTTTCAATTTATTAAAAGTTATATATGCAGATAGCAATCCATTTTCTGCTTAAATTTCTCTTGAATTTAATATTAGAAAGCAGTATCTGTCATTGAATGCTTAGCTCTTAGATGATGAAGTGATTATATGAAGTCATACTTTTTATTTTATTATATGAAGTCCGAAGTTACAATTGTCATGGAAAAATTTGTATGTGGAAAGTTCTCATTCTTGAGTTTTAATTATTATTTTTAACTTATTTTTTATCAGTATGTGTTTGTAGTATGTCATGTTTACATTCTTCTTGGGGAATAGGTACATGTATTTAATAGATCCTAAATCTTCTTATTTTTTTCTCTTAATCCATGCTTTTTTCTCTATCTCTAGATCTGCTTTCCCCACTTTCATTTCATTTCCTTTAGTTCATGTTTGCAATGTATGATGCTCACATTTGCTGTAGATAGTTGGTACATTTACACAGCACATCTCATTTTTTCCATGTCTCTCTTCCCTCCCTCTTTGTGCCACTCTCCACTTCTTTGTCCCCTCCCCATTTGCAAAAGTTTTATCTTCCTATTTCCTTTCATCTGTCCTTTATATTCCTCTTACATTTTAAAATCCTCATATGAGAGAAACCACATTGTATTCAGGATTATGTGTCTGATTTATTTCACTTAACATAAAGTTTTCAAGTTTCAGCCATTTTCCTATGAATGACTCAATTTATCCTCCTTTATAGCCAAGTAGGATTTCACTCTTTATAGCTACCAGATTTTCTTTATCCATTCTTTTGTTGATGAGTGTATAGGCTACTTCCAAGATTTACCAGAATTCCAAGAGTAGAATGTGATCAGTGAACACCTTTTAAGTTTTATAAATGCACTGACCTACCAATTTTTAAATCATTTTACCTAAGGAAAAAATATTATGCATAAATGTTTGTTACTGCTTTCCATTGTATAACCTTTCTAACATCATGTATACTTTTGGAGTAACCAGAAGGCATGTGAGTGTCCGTCACTGTAGAGATGCTTACTACAATCAGTGCCCCTCTTCCAGGACATCTGCGCATTCTGGCAAATAATCAGGATTAATTTGGTCCTTGGGTATGAGTGGTTT
>NW_004524741.1:6011876-6014432 GCF_000260255.1 Octodon degus
TGGGTGGTAAAGCTCTGGAAACAGTTCACATTCTGGTTATTAGAAAAGAATTGTGAAAGACTTATTTTTAGACAAATGACACTGTATGATGCATAAAGCTTCCTATTTACAATTAAAAGTTACCGGGCCAGATTTAACATCAATGAATAAATGAAATTCTTTCCCCCTTTTCATTCTCCTATTCAGTTCGGCTTGTGTACCAAACAAAAGACTGTAATACCTCACTTCTACAGTCGCAGAATTCTTTTGCAATGATGAATGTTTGTAATTAAACTCTATTTACACAGTTGGTTAATAAGATTACAAAAAAATTACTCACATTTTAATTGATTTCTTTTGCAGCTTTGAAATTGTCTGGCCAAATTAATTACGGTCAGCTGGATACATTATACCACATTAGAAGTATCCATCACAGGTGAGTTATTCATGCATTTCTTTTTCTGTCATTGAAATGAATACAAATATGCTTGTTTTATGAATAAAGTGTGGCAATAAACCATGCCTGACTCTCACAGGTATCTGATTTACCACACAGATAAAAACACTTGAAAACCTAGAGATTATTTTTTTCAGATGGAAGGGGCAGAATATATATGCCATATTTTAAGGAAACGGTTTAGTGTGCAGCAGACATAATTCGTCTTGAGTTGGCTCTTTTTTACAATTTAAAGAGCAGTCATAGGGAGAAAAAGCCTTAAATGGCTGAAAACTCAAATATTCAGTGAAATAACTATTTGAGCAGTACACGGGGGATCCTAGTTGAAATATACTTAGCCCTGGGAACTGGGAAGTAGCTCTCTTCAGAGCTTAAGATTCTTAAGATTTGTGATACTTGGAGGTATGATTTTTAAAAATCTGTTTTAGTGTCAAGTCCTTCCCTTGAGCTGTATTTTCAAATTATACAACTGGCTATTTTCTTCCATGTCCATCTATGTTAACCTACTCGGCCACCTTCAATCAGCAATAGGACTTTGCCTCCTCCTTATGGGACTATTGAGAAAATATCTCAGGTTCACAGCTTTTTCTCTCCCTCCTTTAAAACTTCTGTAAGTAACACTCTTTTTTCTGGTCACATTCCATTCATCACTTCAAATTATTTCATTGTTTTCCTGTATCTTCCTATTTCTCCTTCTTTTTAAAAGAATGTGGGCAGGACTCACTGATGTTCCTAGGATTTCTCCCAAATGGAATGTTTTTAGACCTTTAAACTGTTCTTTTTTCTTTCCCAATGTCTTTCAGCAGAGAGAAAAATGGGTTACAATTAAGTGTATCTCCTTGACCAGAAAATTTGGGACACCACTGAGTTTCAGGATGTTACAGTACAGGTTCTCCTATGACCTGAGTCCTCACTGACCTTGAAAGGCTAGGGCCAAAATGTGGGCTGTCCTTTCAGCCCTTCTTTTTCTCTAAGTTTTGGTTTATAAACTTAGGTTGTTAACCCTCCAGAAGAGAGGCTTATTATTATTACCCTATAACACAGGCAGTTGAGCTTAAGCTTACTATCTGTCCCGATATCAAACATCTTAGGCCTAACACAAAACAGGTATTTTCCATCAAGTGTTGATATGTTAAATTTTAAGTCCCTCTAGAATATGAAGAAAAAAATTAAAAAAGTAAAATATATTTTTTAAAAATAGAAATGAACAGTAACATATTTTTACACGGAAGTTTAGAAATCTAACCACATACAGCCTTGTAGCAGGACACTCCTGTGATACTTTTTTCTTGTCTCTTGTTTTCATTTATTAACCCCCCCTTTTTTTTTAAACAAACATTTACTTGAGGGACAGTATGGAAGTAATTGGTATGTCATGAAAAGAAAAGGAATGTGATCAATGATGTAGAGTGTGCCTAAGGAGAGTCACATGGAGAGAAAACATTCTCTCAGGCTTTCACAGAGATCAAATTGGTCAGGCAATGGCAGTGACTCATCCACACAGATGACCCTGACAAAGGATCTGCAAACTGTGGTACAAGGTTTCAGTATAAATCCTGAGGGGATTTGACTGACCTTATCAGATACGAAAGTTACATTTCTTGATATAGAGGTCTTGCTTAATCATGGTCTTAACCATCCAGCAGAAAAGTATAAAAATGAAGTATAAAAAGTAAAGCCATATTAATATGCTGAGCTGTCAAAGGCCCAAGTCAACAACTTCTGACATTGCCAGTCTTCGGAAAACCCACTACTATTATGGACTACTGGACTATATTGGATTATTTTGCTGAATTCATGCACCTATAGTATTTAAATGACAATGGAATGCCTTTCTCTGACAAAGCTAACTAAAAAAGGGGGATACAAATGAATGATCATTTTGTATCTGTATACTCAAAATAGTTAGAATAGATATAAATCTGCATTCTCTTAATTCAATGAGTAGAAAGATTTGTTCTAATAGTGTCTGTGGACAGGACATCATGTCTGCATCTTGTACAATGAATAACCACTAAGAACAATATGCAATGTATTAATTATTGAAAATGTGCTAGTAATCAGTTTTGAAACAGAGTCATTGCTATTTGTTTCTCAATAAAATTGTTTTTTATTTATTT
>NW_004524741.1:6014532-6020017 GCF_000260255.1 Octodon degus
CCAGCGGGAGAGTTGTGAGGTTCGAACTCCAGCAACCTGAGGCTGAGAGCTTTGTGGAAGCAGCCACTTAAAGGCCTGAGCTAGGGTCATGTCCCCTGTTTTTTAAAAATAAATAAAGATGTGTCTGTCTCATCCCAGGGCCTACCATGCTGGCCCTGCCCCCTTGGTGTGCTGAGATAGCAATTGAGGTGGTGGCACATGCCTGTAATTTCAGCTCTTGGAAGGCTGTTAACAGACAGGTCACTACAAGTTTGATCTAGTAGTGAGACCTTGAACACCCTGTAGACTATTCCCTAAAATATAGAAAAAAAAAGTAGCTCTCCCACTGTGTTTTTGTGGATTTGTTACTCAATTTTCCCCTGACCTTTTTTGCACTTGTGAATTGGGGATAAATGTACCCCTTTTCACTGGTTATTTGGACAGTTAAATGAGCTTGTATATGTAAAACAATGCCTGACACACAGTAAGAATTCTAGGTGTGTATTTTTATCATTGTCATTATTCAGAAAAGCTCCTCCAAGATTTTAACTTTACTTAAAAGTCAATATTCACGATTTTATTTTTTTCTGTACCAGGGATTGAACTGAGTACCCTGAGCTTGCCAGGCAAGCACTTATTTTACTGAGCTATCTCCCTGGCCCTTAAAATATTCAAGTTTTAAACCTGTCTTGGATATTAGTTCCTTCTCTTAATGCTTAAGAATCTAGTGTTTGGTTTGGAAATTGAATGCATCCTTTTGATTTCCTTTTTAAAAATTAAGTTTGTTGATACAATTTAGATATCTATAATAATCTTATTCATTACAGTGAATTTGCACCTGTGCATGGTGTATCTTGATTCCTTTTTATTTTCATTTCCCTACCCTCCTTTCAACCACTCTTCTCCTAGACTCTGCCTTCTTTTTAATCCTTTTCTCTCACATTTTTATTTTCTGTTCTTCTTTCCCCTTCCCCACTCTCTAATTGCCCTTCCCATTTTAACAATCCCTTCCTGTTTCACAATATCTATTATAAATTTTGGTCCTTATTTACACTGATTTCTACAGAGGTTCCATTTGCCTACACATGTACCCAATCTATTTGGATCTCAGAAGTTCATCAGGGTCAGGCCTGATTAGTATTGGATAGGAAATGCTTTGTTTTGTTATTTATTTCTTCCAATGTGCTTGAAGATTTGTTTTCTTTCTTAAGGAGTTCATTATAAGAGAGATACACTCAGCTAGGTTTGGATTTGCCAGAGTGTCCATTCTAAATAAAATGTATCAACTTGCGTCTTCTACAAAATGTGTTAGAGTCTAGATTTTTTTCTTCTATCAGAATAAAGACAGTAGACTGATACATTATCCTGAGATTTTTGATTAAGAGCAAAAGAAAACAGTACCAAAGAGAAGATGTCAGTCTGGATTTCTAAATGATTAGAAGCATGGGCCAAGGATATAGTTCAGTGGTCTAAGCGCCTTCCTGGGGAGTGCAAGGACCCAGATTTGATTCCTGGTACCACACGCCATGGTGGTCCCGGTTCCCAGCATGCTGTGCCAGCCACCAACACAGGGCGTGGTGGTGCATACCTATAATCCCAGCTATGGGGAGACTCAGACAGGAGGATCACTATAAGTATAAGCTCTGTAGTAAGACCTTGCACCAAATAAATAAATAAATAAATAAATAAATAAATAAATAATTTAAAAACTGAATTATTAGAAACAAGTCTTTTTATCCCTAGCTGATTACCAGCTCCATGAAGATAAATTTATTTCTTATATATTATTGCTTCCTATACCTAGAAAGCATAGCATTTGATATTTTAAACGTAATTTCATTGCATTATTTAGTAGAAATAGGTATATTCTTTAGGCTTATATATTATTCATGGGTTTTTGTGCTGATTAAAAATAAAATTAGAACACATACAAAGTTATAGTGTGATTTTAAATATGACTACAGAAATAATCATATTAAACTATTTAAATTAGACAAAGCACAATAATGTACATTTTAAACTATCAAATTTTTATATATATATATATATACTATATATAATGCTGTTTCTTGCTATTGAATTGCTTGATATAGATATATGTTTGATATATAATATATATAATATAAAATCCCTAATCCAAAAACTCAAAATCTTAATTTGTTCAACATCTAACACTTTTTGAATGACAGCATGTCACTACAGTGGAAAATTCTACACCTGATCTTAAATCGCAGTCAAAATACAAGCACTAAAAATATGTTATAAAATTGCTAAAAGGGCTATGCATATGAAGTGTATATGAGACAAAAATGAATTTTGTATTTGGGTATTTGACACATTTAAATATATCTTCTCATGTATATGTTAAAATTACAACATAAAAAGGAAACAAAACAGCCAACATCATACTAAATAGAAAAAAAAAAAAAGGAAATCCTTCACTTTAAAATCAAGAACAAGACAAGTATATCCCCTGTCACCACCCTTAATCAGAAATCTCTGGAACTGAACCTCGGTCCCTGCATCTGCCTAAGCAGGTGCTTTAATTGGCTGAGCTCTCTGGCAGGCCCTCTTTGCCTAATTTCAAATGAAGTTATTTGCATTCTCATTCTTGTGTTGAGTTACATGTATATTTGGACATTAATACTTTATCAGATGTATCATTTGCAAATATTTTTGCCATTGTTGAAGATTTTTCTGTCCACTGCTGATTGTTCTCTGGGCTATGTAGTAGCATTTCAGACTGATGAACCTCATTTGTTTTTGCTTTTGTTGAAGTATGCGAAAGGTCATATAAATAAAATTAATGTGCAGATCAGTGTTGCAGAACTTTCTTATATTTTTCTAATATTTTCAAATCTATTTTAAGCCTCCTATTTAAATATGGAATCCACTTTGAGTTCAGTTTTTCATATGGTGTGAAATCAGGTCCAGTGTACTTCTTCTGTATGGAGATACACAGCTCTGTCAGTACCACTTTATTGAACAGCTTGTCCTTTGCACATTGTGTGACATGGTTGTCCTCGTCAAAAAAATCAACAGGCTGCACATGTGATTCTTTTGTGGACTTTCTACCGGGCTTCACTTGTTCCATTATTGTCTTATATTCTACCGTTAGTCTGCTTTTATTAAAATAGCTGTGTAATATATCATGATCTACACTAGTTTTGTTTCTCAGTTTTGCTTTTGCAAATTGGGGTCTTTGTGGTTACGTATGAATTTTAAGACTTTTTCTGCTTCTATGAAAATACTATTGGACATTATATAAGGAATTCTTTGAATCTATATGTATGTTTGATTAATATAGACATTTAAACAAATATTAATTCTTTCACTTTATGAATAAGGGATGTCTTTCCATTTCTTTGTGCTTTCAATTTCTTTCACCAGTACAGTGTTTTTTAATTTTTTTTTTTTTTTTGGAGGAACCGGGGATTGAACTCAAGCCTTTACACTTGCCAGGGAAGCACTTACTCTACAGAGCCATCTCATCTTGCAATTCCTTGGTTATGTATTTTTTTTTTATTGTTAATTGCATCTGTAATTATAAATGTGATGGCTTTAATTTTTCAAATGGTTCATTATTAGTGTATATAACACTACTGATTTTTCTGTGTTGATTTTAACTGTGCAACTTTATTGAAGTCATTACCATTCCTCACAGCTCTTTGGAGGTATCATAAGAGTTTCCAATACATAAGATCACATCATTTGCAGAGAGAGATTCAATTCTTTGTTTCCTGTTAGGTTTCCTTCTCTTGCCTAATAGCTTGGGATAGATGTCCTACTACCATGACAGAAAAAAGCAGTGAAAGTGGATATATTCATCTTGGTCTTGATCTTGGAGTAAAAGCTTCTCAGCTTTTCACTGCTGAGAATGTTAGTTGCAGGATATTGACATAGGACTTTATTTGATGTCCTCAGGTACATTCTTTCTATATCAAATATGATGAGAGCTTTTTTCTTTTATCCTGAAAGAATATTTCAGGATAAAAGAAAAAATATTTATCCTGAATAAATATTTTATCCTGAATTTTATGAAATTTTTGTGTCTATTGATAAAAGCACATAGTTTTAATCACTTATCATGTTAATGTGATAGAGTACTTTTTCTTTTTTGTTTTGCCCAAGTTGAAACATCATTACATCCAGTGATAAACTCCACTTCATCCTGATGAATGACTTTTATGTGTTGTTGAATATGGTTTGCTAGTATTTTGCTGAGAATTTTTACATTTACGTTTATCTAGGATAAAGCCCTGTGAAACTTTTTTTGCACAGTGTCCTGGTTTGATTTCCATACTAGAATAATGCTGGCCTAATAAACTAAATTTGAATATATTCTCTTCATTTTCCTTGGAAGCATGAAGAAGTACTGATTTTAGTTCATTAAATATTTGGTACCATTTTTCTGTGACATTAACTACTATCTTTGACTTAAGCTAAGTGCTCTTTCTTCTTGAGGTGTAAGATTACATTGGTTATTTGAGATCTTCTTTTGATGTAAATGTTTACTGTTGTAAACTTAACACTTAGAACTAACTGCTTTTGATGCATGTAATAAGATTTGGTTGGTCAAGATTCCTTTTCATTTGTCTTGAGTTATTTTTTCTTTTTACTTTTTTTTTCTTTTTTCTTTTTTTGTATTTTAGGGAAGGGTCTACAGGGTGTTCAGGGTCTCACTATTAGATCAGACTAGTAGTGACCCACCTGTTTACTGCCTCCCAAGAGCTGGGATTACAGACACGTGCCACCACACCCAGTCTCTAGTGCTGTCTCAGTGCGTGCCCCGGGGGAAGGGCAGGGAGGGCACAACCTGGGATTGAACTCTGAGCCCCTGCATCTGCTTGCAGGCTCTTTAATCTGCTGAGCATTTGGCAGGCCCTTAAGTTATTTTTTTAAATTTATTTTTTGATCCATAGATTATATAAGAACTTGACATTTGATACTGACATACTGTAAGTTTTCTAAGATTTCTGTTGTCATTTAATTTTTACTTACATAGAATGTGATAAGAAAAGAGACTTGATATGTTCTCTTAAGTTTATTAGGATTCATTTTGTGGCCTAAAAAATGATCTATTGCAGAGTATACTTCATTAGTACTGGAGAGGAATGTGTATTCTGCTGCCTCTGGATGGAACTTTGTGTATTAGGCTCAGTGATCTGAGAAATTCAGTAGAAATCTTAGCATATGCTTTAACATTAGGTGAGTCATGTGTGATGCTTACTTCTTGGTCTCCTTTCTTGTTTTCAGTTTGCATCTTATTTTTGTTATCTTTGAACATTTGACAGCTTGATGATGATGATTAGCTCTTTTTTCAGTTGTATTTGGCTGTAGACATCTAAGCTTCCTATATCTGGGTGTTGGCATCTTTCCCTAGATCTGGAAAAATGTCAGTTATTCTTTTTGAAAGTAGGTTTTAATCTCTTCTTTTAAAAATGGTGTTCTAGAAGGATCCGTGGTGGACCTGTTTCAGTTGCTTCTGGAGCCTGGTCTGGCTTTC
>NW_004524741.1:6024677-6025868 GCF_000260255.1 Octodon degus
GCCATATTAATATGCTGAGCTGTAAAAGGCTCAAGTCAGCAACTTCTGACATTGCCAGTCCTATGGATAACCTACTACTATTATGGACTACTGGAGTATATTGGATTATTTTGCTGAATTCATGCACCTACAATATTTAAATGGCAATGGAATACCCATCTCTGACAAAATTAAACAAAAAAAGGGGATACAAATGTAGGACCATTTTGTATCTGTATATGCAGTTAAGCTTTTAATGACAACTCTTAATTTTACTTCAAGAACTTTATGAAGATAAAAAGTTTAGGATTAATCTTTATCATTAAGTAATTGAAGTAGCATTTGTGACTCTTGAAAAAAAAATCTAACTTTGAAATCATAGTTATTCATCAACAGGCTTTGTCTATGGATAAGAATGATGATAAAATAAATTAACTGTAATCTTTAATTTTAATGTAATTTCAAAATAGGTGTAAAGACTGCCTAAGGTGACACTTTTTAGTGGTATTATCTATAAAGATTGCTGATTGACATCATTTACATGACTAGAATAATGTTAAATACATTGGCATTACTACAGCATATTTTTTCTTCAACTTATATAGTGATGAAAGAATGACATGTGTAAATTCATATCTGTGAATTATCAAATATTTAATTCATATCAAATTGTACCTGCCTCTATATTTGAAAGGATAACATTCATAGTTCTTTAAATAAACATATAGTTGCTATAGTATTTGTAAGACAAATTCAGGGAAAAGCAATCTATTAGAATAGGCTCAAGTTATTTTGCTTTGGTTTAATTTAAAATAAAGTAAATTGCCTCAGGGTAAACACATAAATATTATTAATCAATATGTATTTCATTAAGAGTTTTTTATGCTCCTAGATCTTTAAGCAAACAGAATGAGATGTAGAAGAAATATTGTGTTTATTCAGCTACTATGGATAAACCTTGAATCTCAGTGGCTTACTTTATTTACTTTCATTAGTAGATGTTTGAAGTATATAATGATTGCATTCATTGTTGGGAAGTTCTTTCTGACACAACGTTGCAAAGGAAATTTGTGATTGGTATGAAGTTTCTCAATGAGGATCTCGGGATCCTATCTAAATTTGTCTCTTTCAACTTTATCAAGGGCCACTCTGTTCTGTTTCAAGCTAGAAGGAGAAAGCACATAGAGTTTCTACAAGGGTTTTTTTTTTTTT
>NW_004524741.1:6025968-6027895 GCF_000260255.1 Octodon degus
AAAAAAACAAAAAAGAAAAAGAAGCACAGTAAGAATAAGAAAAAGAAGGTTGCTAGTTCAAGTCCTGAGTCATCATAACAAAAACCAGAGCTCCCCTACAAAGAAAGTGCAATGTCTGAAGAAATTGCAACTGTGAAATTACAATATATTTATGAACATGCATGAATTTTCTTATTCTTAGACTCATTCCTGGACTATTCACTAGGCACTCCAGTGCCGCTATGTGAAAGGACCATCTTTGTTGCCTGCTGCTTGAACACCTACTTTTTCTCCTCCACTGCATGGTAACTGGGGAGATAACACACTGCAGTCACACTCATGGTTAAAATATTTGGGAAGAGAGCTAATATTTTTTACTAAAAGTATCTAGTGATCAATAGAAATGAATCTAGATGTCTTAAGATGTAATCAGAAATGGCCAGATGACTCTAGTTAAATTTTTTAAAGTAGGGATTACATTAATTAACATTTTGAAATCCTTACTCTGTAGATAAGTGTATCTTAATTTTTTCCCCCTTGTATGCTTTTTATTTACCACAGGAAGGAGCTTTTAGGGTGGAGGGAGGGATGTTTGCTATCTCTTTAGCTAGCAGAATAGTGTGCTTCTGGTCCTCACACCTACTTTTGTGGACTCAGTAGCCATGCTTTCTGGGGAGGCCAGAGCTAGGTATGAGTCCTCTTGCCCTTTATGGAGCTTAATGGCATCTGTGGACTTTGTCATCTGCTGCTTTGAATGAACCAGAGAAATGGCCCTTTGCAGTGTGAGAAAGCCCCAAATCTCTGAGTTTACCTCCACATCAACAAAAAACTGAATGTTTTTTAGCTTTAGAATGTGTTATGTCATTTGAATTAATTTTTTTTCCTGTATTTTAGGGAAAGGTCTACAGGGTGTACAGGGTCTTATTACTAGATCAGACTCATAGTGATCCACCTGTTTATAGCCTTCCCAGAGCTGGGATTACAGACGTGAGCCCCCACACCCAATCTCAATTGGTGTCTTAGTGCACCCCAGGGACAGGGCTGCAAGGCAGGCCCAGGGATTGAACCCCCAGCCTCTGTGACTGTTTGCAGGCTCTTTAATCCACTGAGCTATTTGTTGGCCTTAAATTAACATTTGACTGTATTTTGGCTTTGGAGAGGAATTATTTCATATAGACATTGGTACTTTTTGATTTTAATAGCTAAAGATTCTAAAATGCGTGTCTTTTTTGATGTATGATCATTTTTTATTTTAAAATAATACAGAATAATTACAGAACAAAACAGCATTAGCAATGATACAAGATTTCACTAAACAATGTAACAGGAATTCACCAATGGTTGCTGTATTACATGATGCTATCTTCAAATAAATTGTTCAGATTAACAGATATAAATGTGTAAGATTATTTTAAAGAAAGAAACCAAAACAATAGCAAAAAAAAAAATACTAGAAATTCAAAAGAGGAAAAAAGAAAAAAATCAGATTAAAAAAAATTAAGCATTAACCGCTCCTTTCAAAAGACCGGCAGAAATTGACAATACAATTATCCCGACTATTCTGCATATATACCTAAGTTGAAAAAATAATGAAAATCTAAAATGCATGTGTTATACTGATAAGTTGTAACCAGTCAGGAAAATGTTATGTAACCAATGACAGTTACTTTATTTTTTATATGAATGTTGTTCAGGCTGCAATGCTTAGCTTTTGTTAACTCTTACTTGTACTGTCTCAAGTTCATTACTGTTTAATGGCACTCTTGTCAAGATATTTAGCATGTAAAAAACAAGCTTTGAATTTTTGTTTTTATTTTTTTAAAAGCTCTATTTATTTATTTTTGTATTTTAGGGAAGGGTCTACAGGGTGATCAGGGTCTCATTACTAGATGGGACTAGTAGTGATCCACCTGTTTACAGCCTCCCAAGAGCTGGGATTACGGGCACA
>NW_004524741.1:6035775-6044664 GCF_000260255.1 Octodon degus
CATCTGATCCTACGTCAGCAAAGGGAACACAAACTCATGATCATGGCAGGGTTCCTCAACTTGTGGTATGTGTCATGGCTTTTTCCCTCACTTCATCTTACTTATTTTGAAAAACAGGAGAATCTTAGTCTTGAAATTAAGGCAAGATGAATTTTTACACTAATTTTTCTACTTTCTATAAACCAAGGCGGGTTATTTAAGCTGTATATAGATCATTTTCTTATCCACAGAATGATAGTTCTATGTCTAAATAGTAAGAAAAATACAGGTTCCAATATTCAGTGATTACATAGAACTCATGCATGTTGCCCTAAACTGTATCTTTCTGCCTAGAACAGAGATAGACTATAGTTCTCCACTTCCCTAGCAGTGAGATATTTCCAAATAGAGTTGCACTGGATGTTAGGGCCTCGCATGTGACTTCTTTTTGATGGAAACACAAGTTAGTTCAAAGAAATTATCAACAATTAAAATTAGAAGCTTGGGGCTGGGGAGATGGCTTAGTGGAATAAGCACTTCCCTGGCAAGTGCACGGGCCTGAGTTCAATTCCCGTTCTGCAAAAAAAAAAAAAAAAAAAAAATAGAAGCTATCTTCATAGTTCAGATTTTGGTTGTTTTTTAATGAGGATCTGACCACATTGAACTTAGATTAAAAGTGATCTTTTAAGAGGGATTCTGGCTCTTGTTGGGAGGCCAAGTTTCATTAGTTTATTCCTCTTAGTTCTATTCTCTTAGAACCCCTCACCAGTTTCAGAACTTAGCCTTGTGATCTTTGACTGTAACAGGCTCAGTAGTGGGAGTGTACTGCCAAGCCAC
Organism: Octodon degus; assembly: GCF_000260255.1. NCBI lineage: Eukaryota > Metazoa > Chordata > Mammalia > Rodentia > Octodontidae > Octodon > Octodon degus. The sequence continues at coordinate 6,036,592 of NW_004524741.1, forward strand.
ATTTTTGTGGCATAGAACACACATCCTCAGTGTCGTAGGACACAGAGGACTTCCATCTGAGAGTCGTTATCTCTGACTGCAACACTTGACTTCCATGTCAGCCTTCTGCATGCCTGCTTCTTAAACCCACAACATTTGAAGCCTCAGATTCAAAACTTGGTTTGTGTACACCAGCCATCACATATCGTAGCTTTCTCAAAGGCTGGCTAAAGGAGGTAGCTCAATGATACATATAGAGGAATGGCAAGATTAAAGGTTGTAGTATTTTGGTGTAAACTTTTTAGCCACCACAAAGATGCTCCATCCAGATAACAGATTAAAATAAGGGCCCATTAATGAACTACTTTGTGTCTCATTTTCTCCATATATAAAATGAGGATGATAGGAATATCTAGCTAGTATATAATTGTAAAGGTTTAAATTACCTGCTATTGGGAAATTGCCAAGAATAGTGTTTGTCACAGAGGAAGAACTAACATGTATTGTCAATTAGCAGCAATATCTTAGCAGTTTTGTGAATGGGTTTTCATGTTAATTCATTAGTACCTTGTACCTTATACTTCCTACTCACATGCATTAGGTAATGCAAATATGCCAAAGGAATAAAAATAATGTAAAACCCTATTACCATGCGTAGACTCTAGGAAGTGCCCAACAAGAACAAGTAGATACTGTGAACTGGGTGATCAAAAGAAAAAAAAGAGTTTTGAAAATCCTTCACTGAAATGAGTAGTTAGACTTAGAAAAAAGAACATATACTTGACCAATTGTACACAGAGTATGAGAAAAAGAATGAAAATGATTGTTGTATCTGTCTCAGTTACTCTTCTCTCATTGCTGGGACAAATAACTGATGCCCAAAATGAAGGGAGGAAAGGTTTCTTTAGCTCGCAGTTACTGGAGGCTTCAGTCCATACTCAATTGGCTCCAAGGCAGAGTGGCACAGGGCCGAAAGCATCCATTCATGGTGGCAGAAAAGAGCAAGAGCGAAATGGAGGAGTAACAGCAACAATGGCAACAGGCAACAATAGCAACAGAGAGAGACAGTCTGTCTCTTTGGTACTACATTCAGGCTCTCTGCCCCAGGCTGGGGAAGTACACACACCCATAATCCCAGCAATACTAAGACCCATAATACCAGTGTTAGATCACCTATAATCCCAGTGGATCACGAGTTAATCACAAACTCTAGATGTCCCCACCCCTTGACTGCATGAGGCTTTGGGGGGACAACTAGACACAAACCGTAACAATATCATATCCACACATTTGGCTTAATTCAATTAAAATAAATTAAATAAAAACAGATTTCTAAAGTATATAACCACTTGTGTAAAGTATCAGTATGGTATTTTATTTTAGGAATTTTGGCCAAAAAAGAATAAAAGCCATTATGAATAGTTTCACATGTGTTAGTATTTACACTGGCAATAAAATAATAAAAGTCTTCTCTCAAAGATTTTTATATTCATTACTGTAAGACAAGTATTGGCTAAGATGTTTGTCAATGTTCATTTCAAAGTATGACTATTTTTGTAATTATTGAAATAAACTGTCAAAATGTAAGTTTGTTTATTTATTTATTTATTTGGCAGAACCAGAGCTTGAACTCAGAACCTTGCTCTTGCCAGGCAAGCGCTTATTCTATTGAGCCATCTCCCCAGCCCCAAAATGTAAGCTTAGCATTTTACCAGTTGACTAACATTGTATGGCAGTTGTCAATTGAAAATTGAACGAGGAAGATTTTCTAGAAACAAACATCATTCATTCTCTGATATTTAAGGACAGTTTGCGGTGTGTCCATAGATCTTGCATATTGGCAGTTTTGATATTTGCAATGGATCAAAGTTTGGCTTCCTATGAGTCACTTGGAGGAAATTGAAAACAGAGGAATCCACCCAGGCTACACCTTTGGAGTTTATGACTCATGAGGGAAAGCCTCAAATCTTTACTTATCAAAACTATCTCAGATTGTCTTTGTGAACTTCTGCATTTGGGAAATGTTGATCCTTTTACCTGAGTTCTTTATTCTATCTCTCAAACAGTGCTTGACGTTTTCGTAAATAATTGCAGAGATTTAGAGAAATATATTATCAGTAATGTTTATATAAATATTTCTGAATCATTCTGGACTTTCCAATTGTGTGTTGTATTAGGAAATAGCTTTCATCAATTGCAAAACTAAATGTATTAAGGCTTAGTTTTAAAAATTGCTATAGCATTAATTGAATATGCTGTGCTAAAATTCTTTATTTTTAAATAAAGTACTTGTATTTATAAATAAAGTACTAGTTCTTTGTTTCTTTTTTTTTTAAAGCTGGAGTTCTTGCACTGCCGTATCAGCTCACAATACATTTATAAAGCAGTATCCTAAAATATTCCTGCACAAAAAGACCAGATTGCCTAAAATTTTGAAAGAAGTGCCAAAAAGGTAATAATTTTTTTCTTCCAACAGCTAAATTGGCATATGTGTGTACAACTATTTGTGTGTGAGTTAGTATTGTACAGTGTACCCTCGGGCCTAAAAGTAGAAGTAATAACAGTTAAGTGTTTAGTCAGTTAGCAGTATGCGTAGAATTTTCCCATAGAAATTATTAGAGTGTTAGTTGGTGGAGGATGCAAGAAGACATATTTTGTGTCAGTGAATGAACAGCAGTCACAAGCCAATCAACTTCGCATTTGCGAAGTTCATTTTCCCAGGATTCTTCTTCTAGATGGACCTATATTTTCTGTATGCTTAAAGGCAATGAGTAATACAACCAAGTGTTGCAGAAAGTGTAACTGCCTTGTCAGGGAAGAGTGAGGATGGATCGTCAGATCACAGGGTAATGCTGCTGCTCTAAAATTATTCTCTGCTCCAGTGGAACTTATATAAGAACAATATCAGACAAGGCTGGGGAGATGGCTCAGTGGAATAAGCGCTTCCCTGGCAAGTGCAAGGGCCTGAGTTCAATCCCCAGTTCTGCCAAAAATAAATAAATAAATAAATAAATAAATAAATAAATAAGAACAATATCAGACAAAAGAAAGCATCCTACATCCTTAGGAAAAAAAATCTCTGTAATGTTTACCTGCATATCTTATATGGGTATACAAATCCCCACTCCATATTACTTTAGGAGAAATGATCTATATTCACTTCCATTGCCCCACTGCCCCACCCTCTAATTGTACCCTGTATAATTTCTGTTATATCCATGAGATTCTATTTCACTTGGCACTATTCTACTTTTGTATATCTGATTCTTAGCAGATGGCCTGACACATAATTGAGACTAATAAATGTGTGTTACCACATGGGAAAGCTATTTACTGACTCTGTAAAAGGATTAAAATGTCTTAATTTATTTATATCAATACTATAAATATAAAAACTCAAACCAAATTACTATAACAAACACATTTGCAGGATTTGGAAGCTATCAGCATGGAAGACATCAACTTGTTTCATTGCACTAAACCTTTCTTTTATTTATAGCTGTAGGGCAGTATTATGTAGGATTTATCAAGCTAGTTAACTGGGAAAAGTCTCTGGGAGATGGACTTCCATTACCTTTTCAAGAACAATTCCTTAAATTAACAATAAAAAAAAAAAACCCCTTGTGAAAAACAGAGATTCAAATAGGACATTTTTCAAGACCTTAATTACCTAGATCAAAGTGTTTCCCTAGACAGTCAGGCCACCTGGAACATTCGCACAGTATTTATACTGAGATTTATCCAATTTGCATTACTCTATGGGAATATCTAATGCAAATATTTTCTATTATTTAATTTAAAGTATATTCAATTTTTGTTCAGAACATGTTTAGAAAGAGATTCATAGTACAAGATGCAGATAGAAAGAGAACTATAAATTAAGCTCCGTCTGTGGAGTAAGGGACAAAGAGTGTTTATGGTACCTGAAATGTTTACCTTGTTCTGCTTTCTTTGTTGAGCTATAGGCACTGGCTTGTTCCCTCAGATAGGACATTTTTGCAAGGACCACATAGAGATATATTAGTGGCTCTTCACAACCTTGGTAAATAGAATATCATCTTCATATTTAAAAAAGTGAAACTTGAGATCCAAAATTTATGTAAACAGGAAAATCATGGTCTAAGGGCAAAAGTAAAGGGCAGTGTACAAAATATGCAATAGCTAAGTAAATGCAAAATATAATTGACTTGTTTGCTGAAATTTTCAGAAAAACCAATCAAATTAGCTCAGGAAACAAGGGAATCTTAGGAATCACATTTCTGAAATTCTTGAAAGTTAAGATAGCTTCAGGCCTAACTGATGAAATTAAACTAAGCTTCCTTGCTGTGTTTGTCTCATCTTTGCCTGGCTGGTTCTGTCTTTGCACTCCACCTGGTGGATGTGGACAGACAGAATTCACCTGCCTGTCCAGGTTCAGGTGAGGGGTGGGGTGACCTTTTGAAATACCCCTGGCAGAAGCTCATTGAAATCTCTTGTTGACTTGAATCCTACTTCTGCATTGTCACTGTGCATTGAATTGCCAGTCATTAGGAAAACCATTAATGCTGTTAAAAACTTAAGAGAGAAAGATTCATAGAAGAAAATCATTGTTTTCATAACTGGAAAATGATAAATGGATGCACAAACCTCAATAATTTTTTTTTCAAGCCGTGACCATTTAATTCAGATCACAAAACTTGAGATGCACACCTAACGTACAACCTTATGTTATCTAACTGCAAGTAAAGTTTCTATTCAGGGCATCAGAGCAACTAAGTTGGAATTATCTAAATAAACTTCTAATGCCTTTCTTAAAGTATTATAAATAGACTCCATTGGAATAAACATAAACATTACTGTTTTAGGACTAATGATAACTGATGAGGTGCAATAGCTTCAGCAGATTTCCTAACCCTAGACCCCTAAATTGAGTTTGCACTGACTTTAAATATTGGTGGCTTTTCAGGAATGAGAGATCTGTGTTGCCGAGTACCTTCTCTCTAAGGCAAAGACTTATGTTTACTTTTTCAAAAGGTTCAATCTCACTAACATTTAAGCCCTTAGTAGACCCCTAATAAAAGACCTATTTGTTGAACTAGGCCATTTTAATGTTTTTACAATTTAATAAATACTTATCTTGATGTAGGTAGTCATGAGAGTTGTTCAGCAGTATTCAAGTTATGGCTTTTCTGATTGGTCTGTAGCCTTCAATAAGTGTAAGAAGTTATTGCATGAAACATCTGTCAAACTAGTAAGACTGTATTAATGCATCTATCATTTTTAGAATTGTTGGTTACCTGGGCATATGTACCCCAGATAACTTGCCTCCTTGTGTCACAAGGCCCAACTTGCTCATGTTCACCTCAATCTTTACCAATTCTTTGGTAATAACACCCAAAGTTATATACAGCGGTGATGATGGATTCCTTTTCATACCAAGTATTGGCAGGCAAAAGGTGGCTTTCAGTTCAGGATGTGTTACATGGGCCTTCTAAAAATGTAAGTCCATTAACCTAACGGATCTTTCATATTTAGGTGATTTTCTTGAAAAGCCATCTCCAACAAAGCAGACTTTAGTAACCACTCTCTTCCATACCTTCTTTTTTCTCTTTCCAGTTCGAATACCTTTTAATACTATCGTTTTTCCTTGGGTACAAACTTTGGGCAGAGGAACTTCCCATTTTCCTGCCATTTCTTTATGTTTTTGTATAATCGTGTTGGACAGTACTTTTGCATGAGACCGTCTTTCTCTGTCCAGCAGGTGGGCAGCTCCTGCTTTTTTTGAAGTCTTTTCATCATTCTTTTGTTTAGTGTTTCTCTTTTCATGCATCTTAACAGTCTTCTTCATTTGTATTTTCTTCATATGGCACTGTTTGTGGTAGAGCTTAGGCTTCAGGTCATTTTTTTTTTTCCTTTCTTTGAACATTAATGAGCCTCTCAATTTTCCTTCTTTCTTTTTCTCATGGTAATCCAAGCAGTACCCAGAGTTTAAGGTATAATTTGACATATTCATTTTGTGACATGATGACAGCTGCAGAGCTGCCATACGTGGCCTTAGTTGTTCAAAGAAAAGTTGTAACTTTGGGGTGTCCTAGATGTACGAGCTGCCTCTGCACACCTAGAAAAAGAAAGCAAGAATTTCTTGAAGAGGGCTGGCCAGATAGTTCAGTGGACTAAAGCCCTGTACTAAAACACATTTAAAAAAAATAAAATAATTTCTTGAAGACACACAGGCCTAAAGAAAGTTAAACAAAAATTTAAAATTAAGAATGGGGAATACATAGAGGAATTCAAAAAAAATTGAAATCGTGGGGTCTGGGAAGATAGCTCAGCAGTCTAAGTGCCTGCCTAGCAAGCAGAAGGTCCTGGGTTCAGTCCTTGATACTGCATGTTGTATGGGCCTGGCTCTGAGCCTAAGACAGGAGAATTGCTATGAGCCTGAACTATGTGATAAGACCTTGTATCCAATAAATAAAGAAAAAGAAATTTGAAATTATATATACAATGAGAAATTGTACAAAAACAGTTCTGACTATAGTGAGATGGAATATATTAATATCAGAATTAGAAACAAAAAATCTAATTATGTAGAAGTAAAATAATATCAATAACACCCCCTAAATATTCCCTAAACAATTACTACTTTAAAGAAAAAATTAAAATTGCATAGTTTTTCAGTATAAATCCAAAGCTAAGGCAACAAAAGCAAAAGTAGACTAATGAGGTTGCAAAAAAAAAAAAAAAAAAAAAAAAGCTAAAGCAAAAAATCAAAATGAGAAGCCTTTTGCAAAGCCTGGGTGGGGTGGGGGGGAGTCAAGAGAATAAAGAAACAACTAATACATTAGCAGAAAAGTATTTTCAAGCCATATATTTGATGCAATAAAGAATTCTCAGCAGCAAGTAAACACTTGGATTAAAAATAGGCAGAACAAATGAATAGACAATCCTCAAAAGAAGATACACAAAGATACAAAATTTTCTATAATTTAGTATTTCTCTCGTGACAACAGCAAAATTATACTTTTGCCTGTAAATGTGTGATAATCTGGTGATAAAATACAAAATAGCAATTTACATTTGTTAAACTAGGTAATTAGGTACTCTAAAGTACCAATAAATGCACTTTAAGCAGAGCTAAAATAAAGTACAGAAAGACAATTTCCTCTTAAGCTTAGCTTGCAAGGCTATCTATCTATCATCTATCTATCTATCTATCTATCTATCTATCTATCTATCTAGCTAGCTAGCTAGCTAGCTATCTATCCAGATGGTGAAAATAGAGCTCAGGTAAATCAGAGAATCTTTTAAGAGAATAAAATACATGGAGAAGTGTGCATATTAGGAGATTCTGAATGCCTGCATTACTAAACTTATTCAATAACTTTCTTCTTATTGTCCTATTCAAACACTGCATAATTAATTTAATACAAATATTATGTGAAGACTATGCTAGCAGGTAAGGCAAATAGCAGGCTGTGGAGAGCTGGTAAGAGGCCTGATGCCAGAGCCTTTGGTAAATATTGAAAGGACACAGTCATATGCAGAGAGGGAAAAAATACTTCACAGAAGCCTTACGTCCATTTGGAGCACTGAGGAAAATGAAGGAAAGTTCTCGTTTAGACCTCAGCAAGCAATAACTGAAGGAAAACTTAAAAAGAAGACAGAGCTAGTTTAAGAAGCTATCACCATCTGAAATTTAGTTTATTCATGGAGCTATTAGAAGGAAGGAATAGATTGGTAGGAAGCCAAAGGGAGAAGTAGCTGCCCTGTTTTAAAAGGGGGTCTTTTTAACTTTTCATACCTTGTGGTTATACTTTTCTGCTGGATGGTTAGGATCAAGTTAAAGCAAGACCTATGTAACTAAAAGTGTAACTTTTGCTAAAGCTCTGTTAATATGCTGAGCTATAAAAGGCTCAAGTCAACAACTTCTGACTATTCTCAGTTGTGCTGATAATACACTACTATTATATGGACTATTGGACTATATTGGGTTATTCTGCTGAATTCAAAAACCTGAAATCTTTGGTCTGGCATCAAGTATGAAAACATCCTTTAAAGACTTCTCCAACTACAGCTTCTCTAACTGTAGTGGATCATCCATCTCTGACAAACACC
>NW_004524741.1:6044790-6051400 GCF_000260255.1 Octodon degus
CAAGGTTTGTACTAATATTGATTAGACAAGATATCATGTCTGCATCTTGTCCCCTGAATAACTACTATGAAGACAACAATATGCAATGTATCAATTATTGCAACTGTTCTACTAACCTGTTTTGAAACTGTTTCATTGCTATTTTATTTTTTCTCATTAAAATGAATAAAAAATAAAATTAAAAAAGGGGAGTATTGAATTTTAAATTAGAACATGGGTTTTAGTACTTGTGTGGTCCAATAGCAGCATGTGATTTTGGAGATATCTCTTAACACAATCTTAAGTCAGTTGTTACTCAGGAAGAGGACAGACTTACAGTCCACCTTAGATTGATGCTCAGAAAAAGGTTTTGTTTTCAATTTTTTTTTATATTCAGTATAGGGTCTATGTGATCTCACTATGTAGATCAGACTTGTAGTGATTCTACTGTTTCCAACTTCCCAAGCACCAGGATCACAGGCACGCACCACCACGTCCAGTCTCAATCACAGTCTCAGTGCACCCTGGGGATAGGGCCAGCATAGCACACCAGGGGATTGAACTCTTGTCACTGTGCTCTGCCTAAGCAGGCACATTAGTCTGCTGAGCTATCTGGCTGGCCTTGAAAAAGTTTTTAATTTAAATAGCTGTTCATTTTCATGGGCTATAAATAGCAATATTTTATTTGGATTACATCATTTGTTGAGAGGTTCCTTTTTCAAATAGGTTGAGTAAGAAAATCTTACACTATTTAAAATATTATGTTTAATACAACTAAATGACTTCCATATTCCAGTGGGAAAGATGAAATTAGCAATGTTATGATCCTCATTATGAGAATTCTTAATGGTGATACCAGTCCCTGATTAGCTTATCTATTCTCATCAAACATAGTTTATTAATGACAGACATCTAATTGCCACAGCCATCATTATTTTGAGAAATATTTTGAGAAATATTAATCCACTAAAGAGAGATCAGCATAATCTCAGATTCAAATTATATATTTTATATTAAGAATATGGCATTATATAAATGTTCTAATTTAAAGAAAATGCTAGCTTTTATGTAAACAGGGAGAACTTCTGCTAAGATACTGTATACAATTTCAGGGTAGTTTTGCTGAGCAATTTAACCTTTACTATATCTATTGATATTTTTATTTGCTTTTTATTGATGCTTAAGAGTCTTGGAAATATTGTAAAGCCAGATAATCTCCTGAGAACTACATTTACATAAAAATGTAGAAACCTTGCAGCTACAAATGTGTGTGGTAGTTAATATTTTTAAAAATATAATTTTATATATTTTAAAATTCCTACCTCAGTCTTGCAACTGATTTCTACTCAGAACACATAGACCACAGCTCTGTCTCTATCTGAACAATTACTTAAATTAACATTCTCTAAATTGTGCATGCTCAGGACTAGGATGCAATATAATTTTAACATCTGAGGATCCTAGTGTGAAATGGTAAGATTTAAATGTATAGGCAAAAATTATACCAAATATCATGATTTTTTTTTTTTTTTTTGGTAAAACTTATCAGCATAAAAGCAATTTCCTTATCTACTATGTAATAGCTACTGTGTTCAGATGGAGTGAGAGGAACATGGCCTTTAAACCAGGAACAATGGTCATCATCTTGTTTGTTTGTTTGTTTGTTTGTTTGGGATAAGGTCTCACTATGTAGCTCAGACTTGAAGTGATCTTCCTGTCTTAGCCTCCTCAACACTGGGATCACAGACATTTGCCACTATGCATGGTTTTGGGCCCAGCACAACAGCATGGCATGGTTTACCGGGGATTGAACTTGGGTGCTTGAAATTGAGAGTCAGGCCTTTGTACCAGTGAGCTATGTCCCTAACCCCAAGCAATGATCATTATAACAATAACTTAAGTATGATTTATATTTGAGACTTACTATTCAGTTTTCAGCTTAGATAATCCATTAGCCCAAATTTAAGTTATAAATAACAGAAGTCCAATTAAAAGAAACTTGAAATAAAAAGAAAGGTACATGAGCAATCATAAAGTTAACTATTGCCTCATCTAATCAAAGGAAAAATAAAGCTGTCCTTAGAGAAGATCTGGCAGAGCCTTGAATGTGTTTAGACTCTTCATTTGTTATCGATATTTGTATTTGTGGAGAGTCCCATAATCTTCTGTTTGTGGGCTTTCTCCATGTGGCACAAACACAGTGACCAGGAGCTTTGGACTTGAAGCAGCTACAAAATAAGGGAAGAAAAAGGAATTTATTTCTTCTACATCTTCCAAGATGTAAAGGAATTCTTTTTACAGAAGTTCTTATCAGTAACTGAATTCAGCTAGTAAGTGAAAAAGATTCAGATTGTGTGAGTCTGAGCCACATGTTCACCCATATGTCCAATGACCTAAAACCTATTAGTACAAAAACTGGGGTGGGGAGGCATTTTGTGCAAGAAATTAGACATTATATCTAAAGATTGCACTCTTGGGGAGGTAAGATAAAGATCTATTACTAATATATGTATGTAGTGATTGAGGAGGTTGGGCATAGTTATACATGCCTATAACTTCAGCATTTTGGGAAGCTGAAGCAGGAAGTGCCCAAATTAAATTCTGGTGTGGACAATTTAGTAAACTGAAAGATTTCTAACTAGCTAATATATTTCTTAAATTGTACATCCTAAAATTGGCATTATTTTCCCTGAGGTATACAGGCAGAAAGAAAGGGAAAACAGCGGAGTAATTGTTTAATGTGAATTGAATGATTCAACAAGCATTAAACACAGTAGTAAAGAAGAATGCTTTTAACTCAGATTGGTACATATTTAGTACAGGAAAAAATGTAATGAGATAGCCATATAAAATTAACTTTCATGACAAGACATAAAAGAATTCTTTTTCAGAAGTTCTTATCAATACCTGAATTCAGCTAATAATTGAAAATACATTAGATTGAACAATCGGTGCCTTGACTTACAGCATCTATTTTGCTGGTACTAACTTTATGACTCTGAAGAAATCTATCTGGACATCATTATCTGAGATCTAAAATGAAATGGTTGGATAGATGACTTTCAAGGTTCCTTTTAGTGCTATTGATCTAAGGTTTCATTGTCTAGTTGATGTTACAAATATCACAGGAAGACATATGTGAAATATGAACATTTTTGTATTACCTGTTGATGTATTTCCCCTAACACTGTGGCTCTTCCATTTCCTATACCCCTGCCATTAATTATCTCTAAGGAAAGGTCAGGGAAATACTACTTTGAGAAGGAAGATGACATAAATGGATGCTTACATTAGAGGAACAAACCAGATGAAATAAACTCCTCTCCAGGAATGTATATCTTTTTGTATTTTTAATTTTTTTCCCTTTTTATGTAGTTGGTACAGGGTCTTACTACAACATTCAGACTCATAGTGATCCTCCTGTTTTCAGCCTCCCCAGTGCAGGGATTGCAGGTGTGTGCCATCATGCTCTGGTCACGGCTTAGTGCCCCCGAGGGCAGGGACGGTATAGCATGTGGTATGTGAATTGAATGATTCAACAAGCATTAAACACAGTAGTAAAGAAGAATGCTTTTAATTCAGATTGGTACATATTTAGTACAGGAAAAATTGTAATTGATCCCCAGGATTGAACCCCAGGTCCCTACCCTTGCCTAAGCAGGCACTTAGTTAGTTGAGCTATCTAGCTGGCCCTGTTTATCTTTATCTATTGTCATTCTTAGTAGGTTTCCTAGTGAAGCAATGTGGAGTGTAGAAGGATCCAGACAGCTGTTCAGGAAGCTGCATCTAGTCGGACAATGATAATCAACTCAGACTATAAAATAAAATCACTTGGAGAGTTCTTAAAAAATACTGGCACTTTAGGGAGAACCTTTTTTCCCCTTTCCTTCTGTGTGTGACTGTGACCAATTTGCTTTAAGAATGCTATTTCCTTGCCCTGTATCTAATATTTAAATTATTGAAAACAGCTCTGCATAATCTTTAACTTATAACACCTACTCTCGGATTCCTGGAAGGGAAGCTGACTTGAATAAGAGGGAGAATATTAAAAGTGCTTTTGACTTTAGAGTAAAATTCCATGCTGCATTTCATACGCAGTCACCTGGATTTGGAGGTAAATGGTTTTAAAGTGGAGATGAAGCAATTTGCATAAGAGAATGATCTTCAGAAGGGATGACCTTTCCCTGTGATGGCAGCTAGTTATCAAGAGTGGCTTTGGTGTCCAAAAAAGCACAGAAGGCTATGCGTAAAGCCCTTTCCTCGGGCCTTATGTGTCAATCTTCTTGGGAATCAGAGGTAGAGATCTGTGGCCATCATCACCCTGGCAGCATGAACTTCTGGGCACCTGTTCTGACTCTGTGGCCAACATCTCAGGAACACAGGGCACAGACGTTGGCCATCAGTGCCTCATGCTTGCTGGCACACTCTTTGTCCTAATACTGGTGAGATCCCAGCCCTGTGGTCAACAGCATCCTTCCACCCAGAGCCCCCTGGAGACAGTTGTGACACAAACAGTGAAACTGTGAACTTTCACTTGATCAGTCAGCCTGTCCCTGTTGCCCTCTGGACCACCAGCAACTATCTGTCACATGAAGGGAGCCTTTCAACAGATGACTTTCAGGGAGCTTAGTGGTGCTGGAGAGGACACCTGGCCCACCCTGGTTTTAAACCAGGAGATGTTTTCATTGTGCTCTGCCGAAATATTTGTATATGTCTTGGTCATTGTTCATAAATATCTTTTATATAAAAATATTGGTTTTAAGTCTCTGTCTGCCCTGCTTTATGCACTTTGGGAATAAAATCTTAAAACTTTAAAAAAAATTCCCTAGATTCTTGGAAATTACTTGACAATAAGACCTTGAGATGTTGAAAGTGAGGCCTACACAGCTCAATACAACATGTAGTATGAAGTGAAAATATCAGTGAAGACCTGACAGAGGGAGGTACTTGAAATCACATTGAAGCTAATGTCATTCTCTTTACTTCTCCTGTGTCTAGCAGGCAGGGGTTCTGGACTCTTTCATGAACAGAGATGAGGAAGGACTGAGAAGCTATTAGGATTGGTGCAGGGAAGACAGTTTGTGTGGAAATAATTTGATGGTCAAGGAAAAATTCTAAAAGAAGATGCAAACATAAGAAGTATATAATTCTTTATGCCTATTTTTAAAATATATTCTAATTTTTAATTTTTTTATCATATTCTGTAGGGACTTAAAGTTCAACATATCAATACTTGATGAAAAATACCTGTTCCATGTTATATCTAAGATGTTTGATATGCAGACAGATAGTGAGGTTAAGCTTAACAACCTAAGTTGTATGGGAATAACAATAAGCTTGTCTTCTGGATGGTTAACAACTTAAGTTTGCAGACCAAATTAGAGAAAAAGGAGGGCTTCAAGGAAAGCCAACTTTTCAGCCCTAGCCTTCTAAGGTCAGTTAAGACTCAGGGCATATGAGAACTTGTACTGTTACATCATGTAACTCGGTAGTGTCCGAAATTTTCTGGTTAAGGAGATTATGGGGCCAAAGAGGAAAGTGATTGATGATGTAGAGTGTGCCTAAGGAGAGTCACATGGAGAGAAAACATTCTCTCAGGCTTTCACAGAGAGCACATTGGCCAAGCAATGGCCGTGACTCATCCACATGGCTGACACTGACAAAGGTTCTACAATCTGAGGTACAGGATTTCAGGATAAATCCTGAGGGGATTTCACTGACTTTATCAGACCCAAAAGCTCCAACTCTTGTTGCATAGGTCCTGCTTTATCTTGGTCTTAATCATCCAGCAGAAAAGTATAAAAACAAAATACAAGAAGTAATGCCATGTTGTTATGTTGAGCTGTGGGGGACTCAGGTCAACAATTTCTGACATTGCCAGTCAAGCGGAAGACCCAATACTATTATGGGTTACTGGACTCTTTTAGAATATTTTGCTGAGTTTACACACCTATAATATTCAAATAACGGAACAACAAAAAAAGGGATGCAGATGAATGTCCATTTTATATCTGTGTATTCAAAGTGGTTAGGATAGATATATAGTTGCATTCTCTTAATTAATAGAGGGATTTGTTCTAATGGTGTTTGTAGATAGAATATCATGTCCGCATCTTGTATGGCAATTAACCACTAGGAAGAATGTATGTAATGTGTTAATTATTGAAACTGTCCTACCAATTTGATTTGAAACTGTCTCATTGCTATTTGTTTTTCAATAAAATTATGAAAAAAATTGTCAAAATAAAAAAAAGAAGATGTAGCAGCAGAAAAATATAGTATTTTCTTAGTAGCTAGCAGCTCATGGGTTGGAGCAGACTGGAAGGCTCTTCGGTAGCAGGAATGGAATCAGCTGACAACTCGGAGGCCAGAGGAACTGTTGCCTCCGCCTCTGTAAAGCATGGAATCTTAGGTGCTTGCCTCTACACAGCAGATCCTTATGGCACCACGAGCACAGAATCTGCCATGACTTACTTTTTTAAAGACAAAGACAAGAGGACATTTATTTAGAACTTTTATTTTTATTTTTATTTTTATTTTCCAAAGTTTTATTGACAAACAGATAGCAATGAGACAGTTTCAAATCATATCAGAAGGACAGTTTCAACAAATAATACACTGCATATATTCT
>NW_004524741.1:6052985-6072073 GCF_000260255.1 Octodon degus
ACATGATTATCTCCATTGACGCAGAAAAGGCTTTTGACAAAGTCCAACACTCATTCATGTTCAAAGTCCTACAGAAAATTGGAATAGATGGTCTCTACTTCAATCTCGTAAAAGCCATTTATGAAAACCCCACAGCTAACATAATCCTAAATGGGGAAAAACTGAAATATTTAGAACTTTTAAATAAAAGTAATTTCATAGATCAAAGACAACGGGAAATAACCCCCTTCAGGCTCTCAGCAGAGTCAGTGCTAACTATAGAAAATAGAACAATATAAGCAAGCAAGCAAACAACATACGAATGCCATTCACTTACACTGTGATCTAAAGAAACATATTGTGAAAGAGAGCAACATAAATTTTCCACTGGGGTAAAAGAAAAACTTTAATTCAACTTAATCGAGTGCATTTCAGAGCAAAAAGTGGTTCATTACTAAGATGGCACTCAGACCCAGAAGAGGTTTAGAGAGCTCCACCCAGCAATGTGAGCCATGAATTTTATAGGCAGGTTCAGAAGCAAAGTAGATAGGTCATCTGATTGGCTGCATCAAGACATTTGGACCTCTGATGTGCTTAGTCATTTCCCTTGTTTGGAAATGATATGGTCAGTTGGCTGCCTGTGATTGGCTGAAGCTCCTCTGTTTATGATTGGCTGAAACCAGCTATTTCTTAGAAAAAAATATACTACTAGTTAAGCTTTTGGGTGTTTACTTCCTAAATTAGGTTGAGGTTTTTTAGTTAGGAAGTGAAGGTACAGAGACAGCTTCAGGCTAATGGCTTCATGAATA
This sequence comes from Octodon degus, assembly GCF_000260255.1. Taxonomy (NCBI): domain Eukaryota; kingdom Metazoa; phylum Chordata; class Mammalia; order Rodentia; family Octodontidae; genus Octodon; species Octodon degus. The sequence continues at coordinate 6,053,774 of NW_004524741.1, forward strand.
TTAGCTTCAGGCTAATGACCTCCTGTATATTTAATTCAACAGTGGGGATTTATTATTCAAAAGGTAATTATTAAGTATTTACGGAGGTATTATTACTCAGCTATCAATGACAGAAATTAGTTTTACTGTCAAATTTACTTTTAATAAACTCCAGACATTAGTGTCTTTAAAACCTTAATGTGCACACAAAACCTTTTGGGGAACATATTAAAACGGCAGCTCTGATTCAGAAGGTCTTGGGTGGGGCCTGAGGTGCTTACCATGCTACCAGGTAAAAACTTGCTGCTAATCAGCAGATTACAATATCAGAATCCAGCCTCAACACATTGGATGCATTTTTAGAATGTAAAATAAAATCAATAAGTTTTGCCTCTTTTGTTAGCAAAAAACTTCTACTGGGAAGATTTAATGCATATTTTGGAGTGTTCATCCATTCATTTATGGGGTTATTTCAGTTAAACTACATGATTGTGAATTGTATTTGGTCATTATGTACATGAGGTGATTGATACATGGGTACAATGAATTTCTAAATTTTAAAAAAATTACAGTAAAAGGCACACTGACAACAGTCTTCCTGAAAACAGTCCCACTCATTTGAGTACATTAGTATATTTACCCCATTATTCTTGACACTTTCTGAAGCAGTACTGAAAGTCCTTTTTCATGAAAGTCTTTAGAAAGTATGACCCAGAAACTGGTGAATGCTGTTGGTGAGTGCTACGCAATGGAAAGTCAGCCTTGTTAAAACATTGTGAAGGACCCAGGGAAATAGCTCTGTAGAATAAGCACTTGCCTGGCAAGTGCAGAGTCCTGAGTTCAATCCCCGGTACCGGAAAAAAAAAAAAGTCCAGGGAGATGGTTCAGTAGACTAAGCACTTCCCTGGCAAGAGCAAGGGTCTGAGTTCAATCCCTGGTTCCGCAAAAAAAAAAAAAGGCATTGGTAAAACATTGTGGTTTGCCATTTTGTTTAATCTAGTCCTGAAAATATTAGCCTGAGCCATCAGGAAAGGGGAAAGAATACAAGAAAAGATGAACAAAAGTTTTATTTGCAGATGATGTGATCTGCTTGCAAAATTCAAAAAGTGCCACCAAAAGATTCCTAGAATTAATAAGTAAATTCAGCAATGTATCAGCATACAAAATCAACACTTAAAAATTAATAGCATTTTTGTACATTACTAGTGAACTCACCAGGAAAGAACTTAGGGGTGTAGACACCAGGGAGAAGGTGGCGAAATCAGTAACATTTCTGCTGAAAAGAAGAAAAATGTGACTTGGATCAGCAGAATCCTATACAGTTAGAGGCAGCAGAGAAAAAGTGAGCCACTGCTTCCCAGGGATCCCCAGGGTGGGAGCAATCATGACTCCCTCGAATGCCAGTGAGCCTGTCTGCCAAACCCACCATTGCACCCAGGGAGGATAGTCGGTGTTCTTAACTCAAGATCACAGGCTCAAGCACACTCTTCAGTAATGCCTACAACCTGGCGGAGAGAGGCCCTGAGCCCAAGCTAACTCCACTTTTGCAGTGGAGTGAACATAGGAGTAACTGGACTGTGATCACTCAGACTCTATAGTCAAGAAGTGACTTGGTACTCACATATGAATTGATTTACTGGTATATCTAGTTGGCATTTTCAGCAGACATTTTATTGGTCCAAATTTTGTATATCTCCTGGGTTATTTAGTAATGTGGGGTGATCTGCCTTTATGGCTTCATGTATATGCTAGGTTGTAACACTGGTAGAATGGTGCTTTCTTCTTTAAACTTATTTTTAAATTTTATTTTAAGAGGGAGACTATGCAATATTTACATGTGTGCATCTGGTTTATTTCGCTTATGAGTATATCTTCAAGTAGCATCCACTTGAATATGAAGGCTTCGAGTATATCATTCTTTATAGTTGAGTAATACTACATTGCATAAAAATACCACATCTCTTCCAGGGTTTTGGGATAATTTCTGAGGGGACTTGACTGACCATGTCAGATACAAAAGTTACATTTTTTTTTATTATGTAGGTCTTGCTTTATTTTGGTCTTAACCATCCAGCAGAAAAGTATATAAGCGAGGTATGAAAAATGAATCCATGTTAATATGCTGAGCTATAGAAGGCTCAAGTCATCAGATTAGGACTTTGCCAGTCCTGTGGATAACCCACTACTATTGTGGAATACTGGACTGTACTGGAATATTTTGCTGAATTCATGTACCTACAATATTTGGATGGCAATGGAATACCCATCTCTGACAAAACTGAACAAAAAAAGGTGCTATAAATGAAGGACAATTTTATACCTGTATATACAAAATACTTAGGATAGATATATAGCTACTTTCTCTTAATACAATAAGAATAAAGATCTGTACTAATAGTGTCTGGACATGATATCATGTCTGAATCTTGTGCTATGAATGACTACTACAAAGAAAACAATATGCAATGTATTAATTGTTGTAAGTCTCCTACCAACCTGTTTTGAAGCTGTCACATTGCATTTTTTTCTCAATAAAATTAATAAAAAGAGAGAAAGAAATAATGCCAACCAGACAATAGAAAGTAAGAGCATTTCAGGCTGAATAAATATCATATGCCAGAAAAAATAAATTTTATTTTAAAGAGTAGAAAGAAGAACAAAAGCAAAAACAAATAGTAAACCAAGGACAGAAATAGAGCATCATGAAACAATACATATGGTACAGAATTTCCAAACAAGAATAAAAAATTAACAATGGATGTTATATTACATATTTTTATTGTCAAATCTCTTTCTCAGATATAGGTATGCAAGATTGGTCAAATAATTAAACATTAACGCTTGCTTTCAATAAACCTTAATTTTCTTCTTGTCCTTTTTACTTTTTTATTTTTCAGGTTATATTAAAGAGAGAATAATAATAATTGATAAGACATTAGAAATGGTACACATTTAGCAGAGCAAGATGAGAGGTGTTCAGTCATGTTTTTTGTATTGTACATTGCTGTCTTTGATGTAGTTGCTCACAACACAGATATTAGCATACAGGGTGGTGCTGACTTAACAGATGTCCAGGTTCCCCCCATCAAGAGAATAGACAAATGGGGAAGAGGAACTATCAAGACTATGATATAGACATGTTTAAAAAATATAGATGCTGTTATAAAGTGAGCCAATTCTTGTGGCAGCTTGTATGGACAGACATAAAATCACTCAAAATAAAAAAAAAAATAGCTAATACTAGAACTGCCCACACAGAACTAAAAGTTACTCATGGGGAAGCAGCATCCTACTAAAATGTGTCATGAACCACCTAACCACACATTTGTCTCACTTCTATAGTGCCCTTCTAACAGTAATCTCCTAAAAATGAAAGGAGGGGGGACTCACATAATTAAAAAAAGATATGCCCCTTAGTTAAGGGAAATAAGGAAATAGAACATTTCTGATGCGCCCAACTTCCCTGAGGTAGAGCAAAAGGTCACTAAAATTTATAGCAAGGACACTTAATACACTCATGGAAAATTTCAGGGAAAGAGGTTAAACTCTGGATAAGCTAACCAATACAGTTAAAAACCTAAACGACAGATTCAATAAAGAAAGAGATTCCTCTAAAATATGTCAAACAGTATAGAATTTATACATTCCAGAAATGACCAGGGTGAGGACAGAGACTTGAAGACAAAGTAGTGAAGTATGATAGAGCTCAAGGAAGCCAAAAAGAAAATAAGGGACAAGGCCACCCAAGAGCTACTAAGTGGCAGGAAAATCTAATATATGGCTAATGAGAGTTAGAGAAAATCTAGAAGACAGAACATATGGGTTCACCAACATGCTTGCAGAAATTATCTAAGAAAAATTTTCCTAATATAAGATTTGGCAGTATAAATAAGTGATACTTATAGAACAGTAGATACCAAATAATTATGAAGAAAGGAGAAGTTCACCAATGCATATCCCCATTAAATTTGCAGACATACAGCAGAACACCTACAATTTTAAAGCCAGCCAGAGTGCTAAACCAGCTCTAGAAAAAAATACTCATGAATATTCTTGACAGAAATATAGTACTAAAGGCACCTCAAAACACATAGGACATTAGTGAGGTCTGTGGATAAACAATAAAAATCAACAGGAAAAGTGAAGCAAATGATATACCAAGAGATAAAGAACACAATGATTGGGCTGGGGAGATAGCTTGGCAGAATAAGGGCCTGTCTGGTAAGCCCAAGGTTCTGAGTTTGGTAGTGCATGCTGTGCAGGCCCTGGAGCCCCAGGTGCACCATGCTGGCCCTGGAACCAGGCGTTGTGGTACATGCCTGTATTCTCAACACTAGGGAGACTGAGGCAGAAGGATCATTATGAGTCTTAACTATGTAGTGCAGTGAGACTCTGTATCAAATGAAAAGGAGACAATTACAGTAAATAACCAATATATCTCAGTAATATCTATCAACGTTAACAGCCTTAACTGGCCAATCAAAAGACACAAAATGACAAACTGGGTCAAAAGGCAGAATACAACAATCTGTTGCATTCAAGGAGTTCATCTATTCCAAAAAGATACTCTTAGACCTGAAATTAAATGATGAAAAATAACATTCCATGCACCAGGAACCTGAAATCAAGCAGGTCTAATATCAGATAGGGTAAACTTAAAGTTAAAATGGATTAGAAGAGGAACACTCTATATTAGTGAAGGGAACAATCCAATGAGAAGACATAACACTGACAAACATATATGCATCTGAAATTAATATTGCTGAAATTAAAAGATGAAATAAATATTGACACAATCACAGTAGGGACTTATAACACCCAATTTTCTCAAAGAAACAAAAAGCTAAAAAGAAATTTCAGAGCTGAACCATACTGTTGAACACATGAACTTAATAGTTATTTACAGTGTAGTCAATCCATCTCCAACTCAACAAAACCCTTGGGTACATGTTGAAAGCAGCTTTAAGAGGAAATTCTTTCCTACAGCACATGATACTTTTTCCAAAGTAAATCACATATTGGTTTACAAAGCCTGCTTAAGTAAATACAAAATTACTGAAATTACCTCCTACATTCTATGTAACTACTGTGCAACAAAAGTCAAAATGAATGACAAAAAAAAATTTGGAAAAGTCAAAATATCCTGGAAAATTAACAATAAACTTCTCAACAACCAATAGGTCAAAGAAGAAATCACAAGAGAAATTTTTAAAATTTCTGGAAGTTAATAACAATGACCGTACAACTCAACAAAACCCTTGGGTACATGTTGAAAGCAGCTTTAAGAGGAAATTCATTGCATTTGTAGCACATTTAAGAAAGGAGAGTAAGCCCAAATAAATGACCTAATAAGAAATTTAAAAAAAATGTATTTGATTGTTATAGGGTTTCACTGTGCAGCTTGAACTCATAGTGATCCTCCTGTTTTTCAGCCTCCCCAGTGCTGGATTACAGGCATGTGCTACCACACCGGGTCTCTGTGGCCAAATCAGCATGTCTGAAGATGGGCTGACAAGGCATATGGTGCTAGGGATCAAACCCAGGTGGCTGAGCTTGCCTAAGTAGGTGCTTAGTCCACTGAGTGATCTCGCTGGTCTTAGTACAGGGATTTCTTAAAGGGCTGAAATTAGAAATTCCACATAACCCAGTTATCCCTTGGTATGTCTTTGCCTAAGTCCTCAAGTCATCCTACTACAGTGATAATTGCATACTAATGGTTATAGCAGCACAATTCATAATAGCTAAATCCTGGAAGCAGCCTGTAAACCCATCAACAGATAACTGGATAAACAAAATGTGGTATGTATATATAATGAAATACTATTCTTCTGTGAACAATGACAATTTGAGGCATTTGTAGGAAAGTAGGTACACCTGGAAAACACAACGTTGAATTAAATAAAGCAGAGATTCAAGTTTAAATTCTGCATGGTGTCCTTCATCTGAGTGAGGCAGAGATCAAAGTGAATGAAAAAAACAGAAAGAAAGGGACAAGTGGACAAATTCCACACAATAGGGAAATGCTACAGTGAACAATGAGAGGGTAGAGGGAAGAGAAGAGGAAATGAGAAGACTATGTTCCATGCACAAGAACCTAAAAACCCTAATAAGTGTAAATATTATAAGGCATACATGTGTAAAGACGTAGTGTTGATGGGTACAAAAGTGGTAGTGGGAGAAAGAAGAACAAGGAAGGGAAGGGGATTTTACCAAGTTGCAGCATACACATGTAGTCACTCCCTGAGATGACCATGAACTGTGTGAATCACTAACATGTATTCTCAGTTACTCTCCTGTCATTGTTGGGACAAATACCCGACACTCAATATGAAGGAGGGAAAGGTTTATTTAGCTCACAGTTAGTGGAGGTTTCAGTCCATACTCAGCTGGCTCCAAGGCAGAGCAGCACATGGCAGAGGGCAGCAGTTCATGGTGGCCCAAAAGAACAGAGAGCAAAATGGAGGAGCAGCAGCAACAGCAATGGCTACAGAAAGCTCTGTCTCTCTTAAGTTGCATTTAGGCTATCAGCCCCAGGCTGAGGGAAGTACTCATACCCATATCCCAGCAGTACTCACACCCATAATCCCAGTAGTACCCATATCTGGAATCCCAGTGGATCATGAATAAATCACAAACTGTAGAACTCCACCTCATGACTTACATGAAGCTTTAGGGTGGCAACTAGACACAAACCATAACAATGTACTAATAAAATAAAATAAACAAGAAAAAAAGAATTTAAGATAGCAATACCATTTACATAATCATCAACAAAAACTGAATACTTTGGAACTAACCTAACCAAAAAAGTGAAAGACCTCTACAATAAAAATTACACTACTCTCAAAAAGGAAGTTGAAGAGGATATCAGTAAATGGAAAGACATTCCATGTTCCTTGATAGGCAGAACAAATATAGTTGATAGGGCTAGAATTAATGTATAGATATAAAACAATTGCAATCAAAATGCCAGCAATATTATTCATAAATCTAGAGAAAATAATTAAAAAATTCATATAAAAAGCAAGAAGAGTCAGAATAGCATAGACAATTCTCAGTAACAGTAGAAAAGCAGTAGGCACCACAGCCCCAGATTTGAAATTATTACAAAGCTGCAGTGATAAAACAGCATGTTGCTGGAACAAAACTGAAATACAGATCGGTGGAGCAGAGTAAAGGAAGTAGGAACATTCAGCTACTTAGGTTTTGACAGAGGACCAAGAACGTGCACTGGAGGAAAGACAACCACTGTAATAAATGGTGCTGGGAAAACAGAATAACCACATGCACAAGATTGAGTCTAGACTTATGTCTTATATTGTGCTAAACTTAAATGAAAATGAATCAAAGACTTAAATGTGAAGAGATAAACAATATGCTGTAAGACAAAAAAATAGTTATAAGTCCTGAAGACACAGGTATGGGCAAGAACCTCCTATACAGAGCCACAATGGTGCAAGAAGTAATAGAAAGAATAAACAAGTGGGATTGTCTTAAATTAAAAAGCTTCTGCACATGAAAGATGTTGTGGTTTATATGTGGATGTCCCCCAAAGTGTCCTATGCTCTAGGCCGGCCTTCTGTGTGGATGAGTGGATCCTGAGTGAGTGACACTAGAGCTGGATTAGTCATTGATTAGTTTAGCACAGATCTGGGTGTGAATGAAAAGGACAGACCACGCTGAGTGCATGTGGCACCAACCTTTAGGCTTGTGGCCTGGATGGACTAAAGGGAAAGAAAAAGGAAGGATCACTGCTTCACACCTGCCTTTCCATGGCTCTTTCTCCTCTGCCTGCCCCTCCACCAAATAACCTCACCTTGGAGCCAGATGAAATTGAACTGAAACCTCTACAAACTGTGAGCCAAAATAAGCATTTCTTTTTTTGAGGGACTCATGTGTTTTGTACCAATAATGAGAAAGAAACTATGATGAAAGGAAGCAACTGATAGAGTTAAAGGACAATTTACAAAATCATAAAGTTTTTTTCTGAGCTATTCTTTAGACAGAGCACTAGAGTATTCTGAGCTATTCTTTTAGACAGAGCTCTTAGTAGTAGACTAAGAGCACTTTAGACAGAACATCTAGATTATATAAAGAACTCAACAATTAGATTCTACCCAAATAAGAGAATCAGTAAGAAAATGGGTATCTAAAATGAGTAGGCATTTTTCAGAAGAAAAAGTGTCAATGGACAATAAATACATGAAAAATAATTCAACACCACTTGTCATTAGAGAAATGCAAATTAAAACAAAACTGAGTTAGCATATTACTGCAGACCACCATCAAGAAAGCAAATAATAATGAATGCTGACCAGGCTGCTGCAAAAAAATAACTCTTCTATGTTGCTGGTAGGAATGTAAACTAGTACAACCTCTGCAGAGACCAGTATGGAGATTTTTTCAGAAAACCAGAAAATAGATACTCCATTTGACCCAGGTATTCTCTGTCTAGAAATCTTCCCATAAAAGTTAAAGTCCTCATATTAGTCTGGTACATGGACACACATTTGTAGCAGCACAATTTATAGTAGTTAAATCTTGGACACACCCTGTGTGACCACCAACCAATAGATACAGATGGTGTAGTGTTTGTACATAATAGTGTACAGCACTGCCTTAAAGAAGATAAACTTGAAGCATTAGTGGGTAAATGGATGCACTTTGAGATCATAAGCATTCAGAAGTTTAACCCATAATATAAATAAAAGTAAAATAAAGGATAGATAATGGGAAGTAGAGAAATCTTTTTCAAGTGGAAGAAGAACAAAAGTGGAGGGGTAGGAAAGGAAAAAAAATTGATTTTAGAAAAGAGAATCAAAGAAAAGTGGATATAGAGCTTTCTCCAATGGGAAGAGAATTAAGTGTTGGAGGGAACTAGAAGGGATAGGAGGTGAAGGGACAAAAACTAAGGTGTGTCATATGCCAGTACAGACTCCCCATGATAAATGTAATTATTGTGTACTGTTCATGTGTACTAATAAAATACATAATAAAAAAACAGATAAAAGCAAAACAAAACCATTATGGTCTTTCCTTGTCTACCTTATTCTCTGTATGTGTCGCCAAGTTACTTGTGGATCTTCCCCAAAGTCAAGGTGACCATGGAAGGTAAACTTTTTGAATCAGTCCTGGACAGTGAGGCAACGAGGCCATTGTAACTAAAAGCAAGGGTGAGAGCCTCCTGAACTGCTGCAGAAAGTGGCAAGAACGCTGGAGCAAGTGTACTTGAAAGAAGGGAATGTATTTTGAACAGGGCTAATAGTTTCTTTCACTCTAATACATTTTTAAAACTTTAAACATTTATTTTATGAAGTGTATTTTTTTGATCATACAACATGATTCATATCTGTGGACTCTATCAACCACAGATCAAAACCACTCAGAACCCCGGCATTGCAGGCCATGCCAGCCACACATGCAGGGCACGCTGAGCCAGTGACCAAGACTGGGCATGGTGGTGTGTGCCTGTAATCCCAGCTCTGGGAAGGCTGAAACGGGAGAATCACTGGGAGTCTGAGCTGCATAGTGAGTGAGACTCTGTGCCAAATACATTACTTAAAGAAAACTCAGAAAATTGTGTCTGCACTGAACATATAAAGGCATTTTCTTTCCATTGGTTCCACTAGTAATGCAGTTAATGATTTATGTATTATTTAATTAGTGTTAGGTATTGTGGATAATTTAGAGGTGATTTAAAGAACACAAGAAGTTATGTGCATGTTATAGGCAAATATTGCATAGTTTTATATGAAGGACTTGAAAACCCATAGATTTTTATTTTTATGAGGTTTTTCTGGAATTGCCAAACCCCAAATAAACAAACAACCAAGGGACAACTGTACTTGTTTAGTTAAATTTAGCAGCAAATCACAAATTGCATGCTACGCTTAATATGCATGGCATGACAGTTCAAAATTAGTTTGGAACTTTCATTAGGACACAAAGGCTAGGATATCTGTAAAGAACATTTTAATGAAGTTCAACCAGTATCTTTTAGCTTTTTACTTTTAAAAATTGCACTTTAATTAGGCACAGGAATGAATAAAGAAAAAGGAGGCAGAAGTAATTTTCCATATGTAGAAGGAGTCCCCAGGATTACATATTATGTAATGGTGATATTTTGCAAAATAATTTTCCCTTAGTTTGTGTCTCATAATTTTCAACTGAATAATTTGAAAGAGCAAAAAGCTATAGCTGTCTCCTCCTCCTCCTGCCAGCAGCCCAGAACTGCTCTGCCCAAATGCAGCCTGACTAGGGAGCTCTGTTGGGGATGTTTCTCATGGATCCAGACGTTTGAATGCTCAGTTGGCCAAATTACTGTCCTTCTAAAAGCTGTCAAAATATGTTTTGTGCAAAGAATTGATGCTTAAACTTGACTCTTGATACTCAGGAGGTTAGCCTATCCCAGTTGCTTGAAATGAAGCTCAAATTTTTACTTCTAAGTGTAAAGACAGTAAACATGTAGCTTTGACCTCAATTAAAATGGTAAGGAACTTCTTTATACTATATATTTTCTCCAAAATATTTTGAGACAATCACTTGGTATGGTATATACAGGCTAAATGGACTGTGAATTCTCTTAAGGTGGATTCAGGGAATGTTTGAAAATAAAGATGAGTATTTGAAGATGAAGAAATAGAAAACTTAAAGCAAATAGATTGATTTTCTAAAAAATCTCTCTGAAAAATTGTTTTCTTGGCTTGTGTTCTGAGACTCAATTTCTTTCCTTAGTATTGTTTGAATTATCCTGTGGTTAAAAAAAAGTTAGTTCATGCTATCTTGTATCAAGCCTCAGGATAATGGCTAAATGTTTAAACCATAGGTTATTATATACTTAACATTAGAATACAAAATATTGTTTTGATTATAAAATCCATATTTTCTCAGATGTTTCAAGGTCTATAGATGGTATTGTCCTCATTTTTATTATTAAAACAGTGGATATATCTAGCTTATATTAAAAATAAATATTAAAATTACACTATCTGGAAAGAAACATGATGATGCTTTATGAAAAAAATGATGCATTTTTTGATTCAGTACATACAATATATACTGAACAGCAACTCTGACTGATGCAACTCAGGCTGGATGATGATGCTTGGAGCTTGGTGGTACTGACAGGCTCTATAACAGCAATGAGTGTGGAGGGTGTCAGCAGGGACCGAGGTGTGTGTGTGTGTGTGTGTGTGTGTGTGTGTGTGTGTGTTCCCGCTAAGGTACTGCACTGTGTAGTGCAAAGTCAGAGAAGGCTTTCCTAAGGAAGGGTGCTTGCTGCAGGAAAAGTAAAAATTGTCCAAGTGAAAGGAAAGCACATCTGAGGCAGTACAATAATTTTCACACTGATAATGTTTGAATTGTTGATTACCCAAATGTATGCAAAATCATCCTAGCTGGTATTCTAGTTGCTTAATTTAATCAATTTGGTAGTTATTATGATGAATATGTTGGGGACATTTCAAAGCCTGTATATCAGTTCTCCCATGGATATTAAGATGGATATAGTGGATGACGAATGTGTGGAGAACAAAAGATGAAGCAAAGGAAAAGAGGGAGGGAAAGAGAATAAGAAAGGGAAGAAAAAAGGCAAGGCAAAGGAAAAATAAAGGGTACATGGCTCTGCTCATGAAAGCAACATCTGGATATTTTAGAAAATTTTATGAAGGGAGGAAATGTGAAGTTTTTAGAGACACAATTATCTGAACCATGATCTGGTCTTGTTCATTGTAGCCCAAGTCAAACCCTTTACTATAGAGTAGAAATGAAACCATGGATGACCTAGGGCATTATTTTAGCAAAGAGATGACAAGTTGTAGAAATATCCTCCATGTGTATGATTTCCTACAGTGGACTACTGTTTCAAGTCTAAGAAAATGCTATTCTAATCATTAGAACTGAAGAAGTAAATTATGCTAAAGGAAAGATATTTTAGTATGCTTTTTTCTTTGGGTAAGAAGCATTGGGGGTAGGTGCTAACAAAGGTAAACTTGCTTTGCCTGCCAGAGGCTTTCCAATTTTGAATCGGAGGAAAATCTTCGAGGGAAGCAATACCGAGAAAAAGATATATGACAGAATTTTTAGGAGCCAGGAAACAAGTGAAGCAGGTGCGTACTGCACGGAAAGAAACCAGCCATGCTGGGATGGAGTTGAGGACAGCTAAGCAAAGATAAATGGGGAAATAGTTGAACTGATTGTGTAATTGACTGGTTCAGGGTGTGTCATGGGAGTGTGATATTGGGTACCTTCTTCAATTCCTCACCTCTTTGTCTCTGGCTCTTGTTCTCTACTCTGCTTCCCGTCTTTCCTTTTACCACAATGTTTCTACCAGTATGCTGTGAACTGAAGCCTCTGGAATCATGAGCCAAACAAACTGCTCCTCTTTTAAACTGTGGGTGTCAAGTTTTCTGCCCCAGAAATAAAAAACCTCATAAACATCTATCAATGAATCCAAGTGTGATGTACCATAGATCCAACATTTTTTTAGTCTACATCCAATTTGATAAATTGTATTATAATTATAAGTGCTCTGAATGGGGGTTTTGTTGTTGCTAAAAATATGATTTCACTTCTGCAAATAACTCTGGAACAAAGGATTCACTTATGAAGCACAATAGCAGAGAGGATAGCAGGATATGACCTGGGGAATTTCTCAAAGGTTAGGTAGAGCTTCACCTTTCCATGGATTTTTTTCATGGGGCTATACATAAAGCACCAGTTGATCTCAGACAACATTCTTGTCACATGGAATTATGGGCCAGCATCCACGCAGTAGACAAATATGATACCATTAGTGAAGACATAGGTAGTGGACATCATGAAATTATAATTTCAGATGAAGACATAGTGGAAATATTTATGCATTGTCTTATAAATTCCATTTATCAAAGACCCTATGCAAGTGAGGAAGAAAAGCTCATCTTTAATTTAAAGTTTCAGTTCTGTAGTTAAAAATGGTATAAGTGCAAGTTTGGAGCTTCTTCCAGGTTAGCTACTATCAGTATCAGGAAATATGGCTTATATTCCTACATGGACTCTTGCAGTCCCCCAAAGAGGTTTCCTCCCCCATTTGTTACTTACCTTAGCCTGTCAGAGCTAAGAGATACTTAGGGAGTATTATTGAAAATCAATGAATAGAAATTCTTAGTATTTGCAGGCCTCATTTTCTCTGTGTTTAATTATGTTCTTTAGTAAATTGGAAGTTAAGTACCACCTTAGTGAAATACAGTTGAATAGCTAGGGCGATTTGGTATCTTTTGTTTCCCCCAACCATTCTGAATAGTAGCAGGCAGAAAATGTTAGTACTGAGATAAGCTGTCTACAGATGTGGAAATGGGGTTGGAAAAGGCACTAAGATGAAAAGCATTGAGGTGTGTTTGTAAGAGCTTGACAAATAGCTAATTTGGGAAACCTGAAAAAAAAATCTTTGAGGAGTTAAAATTAGATAATGTAGATTTATATTCACCCAGGTGTGTGACCAATTCAGCAACGTTCTGTGGGTGGAAAAATAGAGGGGATAAAGTGGAAAGACACAAATAAGTCATACTTGGGAGTTGAGAAAGTGAAAACAGTGAACAATTTTGGCCTGGTTTGAGTCCAGCAAATGTTTTGGAATTGAACTGTAAGTAAAAGCAGTTTACGTTGTGAGAAAAGAAGGAACATGCTATGTGATTATCATTCTAGCAGGATGTGTTAATACATAGTTGCATTAAAAGATGAGTTGAGATAATCTAACTTTTTAAATCTTCCTTAACTTAATTTATCCTTCAGAGAAAAACATCCTTGATAATCTTTTGTAAACAATTTGACTTCTTGCATATTCATAGAGCTAGTTATGTGTTCTGGAAAATGTGTTACAGCTTTGGCAAAAGAATACATGTAAATACAACTGTTCATTTTTAACTGAACATTTTCTATTGCTTTTTGGAAGTGAAAAGAGAAAACTGAGTTTGGCATGATCATTAATTTAATAGAAATCAGATAAACATTGCTCACCTCATTCTAACAATCAAATATTCATTCTTTAATAAGAAATGAGAATATTTTAAGGTTGTTTGTCAAGAGTAAATTATAGAACTTGCCCTTGACGATTTAATTTTAACTTTTGCCATTTGACCACATGGATAAGCTCTATTATTCAGTATAAGCCAAAGCCTACAATTCACCAACTTACTTCTTAGGGATGGGAATTCAGACATAGTCTGTTTATTTTTGTGGAAGACTGCTACAGAAAATATTTTAAGAAAGAGTGCTTAAATTAATTTGTTTCTAATTATTACCTAGAAAAATTTACATAGATTCACTAAAAGCCTGTTCTAGTGACTCTCCCATTGCTAGGAAAAAATACCTGATACCCACAAGTCAAAGGAAGAAGGTTTTATCTTAGCTCACATTCTATAGGTTGGAGTCTATCGTCCACGAGCATCAGTACGGGGCATCATGGCAGAAGAGAAATGGTCCATGACATGGCATGACATGGCATGCTTTTCCCTTATCACTCCATCCAGGCTACGACCCTGTGGGTGGGTCTTTCTTTATCTGTCCGTCACCCGCATGTAGAACTATACTACCCCAATCAGCAGACTGGTCTAGAATTGCACACCCATGATCCGGTTACTCTCACCCATAGAGCACATGAGGATGTGGAGGGAGGTCCAGATGGAAGGAATGATTTGGAAGAATAAAAAATTGAAGAGTTTTTTTTTTTTTTTTTTTTTTTTCGGAACCGGGGATTGAACTCAGGCCCTTGCGCTTGCCAGGGAAGCGCTTATTCCACTGAGCCATCTCCCCAGCCCAAAATTGAAGAGTTTTAAAAGCTCTAATCTAGGCATAAATGGAGGATAATGCATTGTGATATCTTCTGCACCAATCAAGTCTGGGTTTGAGGAGAACATCCCTTCCTAGTCCTTTGGAATATATTTCTTAGTTTTTCACTCACACCATCACAAAGGGGTGTGGCCAAAGGCAAAGGAGTTGGTATTTAAGATTAAGAATTCTGAGTGTTGAAATTGCAAAATATGACAGTGAAAATCAGTAAGTGCTTGTACAGTTTGGTACCATTGACTGGAGTCATGCTTAGGTGCAAAGAATTTTAGCCTTGTTACTTGGCATGATTAAATTTCAACATAGTGAAAAGAGGCAAATAAGATCTTAATACTATTGCAACCTATTAAAATACTGTTTCCATTTTAAAATACCGAATAAGGAATTAAATTACTTGGTAATTTAATATAGTCAACCTTAGTGAATAACTATATGAAATGAGATGAACATTTATATTACATTTATAAAATAACATAATTAATTATGTGGTTGTGAGAATATAGAGCAACTAAAAGTTGCAATTTGATGAAGGAGTAAATTTTAGCCACTTTGGAAAATAAGTTGATGTCACTAGTATTAAATAAGATAAACATAAATGATGAGTTAATCCAATATGTGGGTAGCCCTTGAGGTCTTTCACATATAAACTTGGTTGTAGAAAATAAGCAAAAGCCAAGCAGACATGAAAATGAATATCCAGCTTCTAGGAAACTGCCAAAAATTCACAAGAAAAGAAACAAAGCCCAAACAAAATCTTGTAGATAAATGCATAATGAAATCTCATACAGCAGTAAAATGAACCAACTATGGTCATTAAATCTCAGGAACACAAAGTTGAGGAATACTGATAAAAAGTAATAGAAACTGTAAGAATCCTTTTATTTGAATAAAGTTTAAAATATTGAAAACTAAAATCTTTTAAAAGGAATTACATACCTTTTATAAGTCTATCTGGGAATTCAAGACAACAATAAAAATTAAATTCTGGGTTACTTCTCAAATGAATGCCATTTGTCCACATGGATATTGCTGCATAGTAGCATACATACTGAAATGCTTTAGTTCTAAAACTCTGGGTGAGTATGTTAGTGTTGTTTCAGTTTTTCAACTTGTAGTACACTATGGACATTTTCTTTTGTTTCTTAATCAGTAAAAACAATGTAAAAATTTTTAAGTGTCAACATCAAAGGAAGGAAAAGAATTACCTTTATAATTATGGACTATGCACTAACAATTTTAGCGCTATAAATAATTTCACACTATGATTTTACCTTGAGTAAAAATTAATCCACAAACAGAAATGAGTATGAAGTGAGCATAAAAATGTTAAATAAGGCTATCTTCTTCTTTGTTTTTGTACAGTGGCATTTGATAAAATAAATTACTTATGAACAAAAGTTGAGCATCTATAGAAGTTTATTTCCAAGGAAACTCCTAGTACCTTCTTTCTGGAATATTTTTTTGTCCAAGTCTTTGGCGCCACATGCCATGCCCACCCTCAGGCTCACTGAGCTAGCCAGCAAGACCTGGGGTGATGGCAGACACCTGTATTTCCAGCACTGGGGAAGCTGATAAGTGAGACCCTGTACCAAATACATAAAAAAAATTAAAAAAAAGAGGAATAATATTTTCTCACAGTTAATGAGAAACATTAATGTAACACCGTAGAGTAGAATTTAAAAAATTCATTAAATGTTAAATATTAGTGTGATAATTTATTATTGTTACTTTGTGTAATATTTTATATTTAAGTTCATTTTAAAATCTTTTCATTTACATTAATAATTCATTCTATGATAGTGAATCTACAACTGGGCCAGGGATATAGCTCAGTGATGCAGTGCCTACCTGGCAAGCACTTAGTTTGATTCCTGGTACAACGCCCCCAAACAAACAAACAAAAAACGAAAAAGAAAATGGAAATAAAGATCAAAACAGAGCCTCTTAAATCTATGATAGTTAGAGTTTTATCATTTTCCCACTGTTCTCATCTTGTCAAAATTTCTTTTTGAGGGCTGGCGGTATAGCTCAGCAGACTAAGTGCTTGCTTAGGTAAAGCACAGTGCCCAGGGTTAGGTCCCTGGCTCTGCAGGCTGCACTGGCCCAGACCCCGGTGCACTGAGCCAGTGAATGGAGTCTGGGTGTGGTGCTGCACACCTGTAATCCAAACATTAGGGAGGCTGAAATCAGGAGGATCACTACAAGTCTGGGCTGCGCAGTGAGAGGGACAACAAAAAAGAAAAAAGCTAAAAAAAGAAAAAAAATTCCTTTCCCTTAAATTTTCAATGCTTATTAATAAGAACATCTGTTAATGGGAAAATGAATGGGAAATGTTTCTTATTCATACAGCTGTTGGGGACTTCAGCCTGTAACATACATAGCAGAACAAAGAATTATGTCTGCCATCGGACGTTCATTGTTTACAATGGAAGACAAAATTTTTAAAACTTACACTGAAAATCAGCTATTTTAAATGTAGAAAGAAGAGTATTACATATTGACTTGAAAAATTTCCCTAAATTAAATAAACTAATACTTGAAAGATTTTGTAATTACTTAAGATAGTTGTAATGCATATAACCATGTTCTTTAGACCAAAAATATTTCATATATAATAACTTCTAGGGCCAGAGAGATAGCTCTATAGAATAAGCACTTGCCTGGCAAGTGCAAGGTCCTGAGTTCAATCCCCAGTACTTCAAAAAAGCCAAAAAAACAAAAACAAAAAAACTTCTAAATTTAGCATGCCAAATGCAACAGTGCTAAGGTATTAAAAAAGGATATATTGATAAAATGACAAATTATTTCAGAACAATGCATTTCTCCTGTTGGGAGAAAAAAATTCTTATAAATAAATTTTGTACAATTTGCAGTCATAAAATGTTTCCTTGTCCAGAAAACATAGTGGTATGGATGGAAGTCAGTACCACCCTGATGATTCGCACAACATAGCTGTTCATGTGAGAAAAGCGCATGGTGGCTACACTTTGTACGGACAAATAGGATCTGCAGAAACTTTTGAAGAATTTCTACATATCTTAAAGAAACTGTAAGTATTTTTAAACATGTTACTACTTTATCTCAGAATAGATTTTATTTTTAAAGAAAAGAAATTAGTTATTTGCAGATAAGTGCTATGTCGTTTTTTATGTGCTGTAGTAGTGATGTAGAGGTGGTAAACCCCTGGCACATGTGCCACAGCTGGCTGTTAATTATAAATTTGGAAGCTCTAAAAGGTTTGCCATCACTATATTAGTGGTAGATTCATGAAAGCTTGGGAACTTTGTTCCAGCATGAACACAGTTTTAAAGAATTCATTATTCATAATATGTCTTAAATATACTGAATATACATGTATATATATTATAATCTAATCTATCTATCTAAACTTTATGGCTATCATTTCAAGTTGTAAGCAAAATATGTGCTATATGATAATATTAGATCAAATTATGCTTGAGATTTCATTAGCTTTTGACTACTGAAGGCTTTTCGTAG
>NW_004524741.1:6072248-6083731 GCF_000260255.1 Octodon degus
CTGGGATTACAGGCACACGCCACCATGCCCAGTCCAATTGCTATCTCAGAGCGCCCCGGGGTGGGGCTGGAATGGCATGCCAGGATGGAACCCTGGCCTCTGTGCTCTGCCTAAGCAGGTGCTTCAGTCCATTTTGCTGTCTGGCTGGCCTTTTTCATAGAATTTAAACTTTCATCTCTGTCATAGAGCCTTTCAATATATTTACCTTTTAATCCTTTACTGTGGAACAACTTTATATTTTATTGAGACACACGTGCTTTGAGAAGAAGGAAGAGGAAGGAAAGGGAGAGAAAGAAAGAGAGGATTAAATCTGAGAATTGTCCAGCTGCTAGAGATGCTATTAGCTTTCTGAATAAAATTGTAAAGGGACAACAAAAAAACATGACACCAGAATTGAGATTGATAATAAAGGCAAAAATCAAGGGAAGTATCAAGATCAGAACTGTCCTTATAAGAAAGACCAGTAATATGGATTGAGTAATTAAAAAATCTATCATGTTTGTTGTGAGTTTAAGTTTTATGCCATGAGCTCTTTCTTCAAACTATAATTGCATGTGTGAAACAAATATGATTGGAACTTTCAAGAAATTTGAGATCATATTTCTAATGTTTTTAACTTGTTGCAGTGTGTGTGTGTGTGTGCGCGCGCGCGCGCATGTGTGTGCTTCAATTTTTTCTTGAAACAAGTGTGAGACATTCACAGAAAAGGAAATCACAACCAATGATCATAATGGATTACAATCAATTTAGCAAACTATAAAAACTAGAAATTCGACCTGTATATTCTCAAATAATTTGTTATAAATATATATTTTTATCTAGTAGAAAGTCACAGAGGCACTGAAAATTATTAGGATTGTCACAGTCATATTCATTTTATTCAAATATAATGTCAATTAATACTAAATTATATTCAAATTTTTAGTGCCCAATTATCTATGAGTTATGAACTGCTAGCAGATCATGCAGCAGGCCTGGTTCTGGTAACTCACATTTTCTATCATGTGGTAGCCTAACGCAGGGTCTCATATGAGGTACAGCAGAAACTCATGTTCAGGGACTCCCGGGTAGCTACAGTTTTCTAACAATGTGTAAAGATACCAAGAGGTAACCCTAGGTTGTTTTAAAATGGAAACCACAATTGAGTAAGAGTCCTGATACCATTTCAGCAAAGGACTGAGTGAATTCAGGAGCTATGGTAGAAAGTTGTCCAAGTAGGGAAGAACCTATGGAAAAGCTACTTTGTTGTGTCCTTAGATGGATCTTCATGGATTTCATTAAACAGCTGGTCACCAACTACCCAGAACAATGCGTCAGTGTCAGTTTCAAGTACTTCTTTCTTCACTACTGTGTGACACAGGAAGAACTTCTGTCTCTCACTATGGGTGGCTCAGAGTTGGTTAAGGAGGATTGTTCAAAGGGGAATCTCACAACTGTCAGTGGGTGGAGCTGTGCAGCTACTCAATTACAACAGTAAAGTAAATGAGAAGGGAACTCACTTTCATGTGTTGTTTAATATTCATATAAAGCTTTAAATTCTACACATAATATTTATGATTTAATCCTCACATCAATACTTAATGGTAAGTTGAAATTTATAAGAACAATGTATATGGTAATTCCATAGTCTATGTTCTTCTGTAGGACATGTTTTGTCTTTTTATGCCTGCTTGGGGACACTAGTATATTAGTTTTTATTGTTGTACAACAAATGATGGTCAACTTGGTGGCTTAAAACAAAATTCATTTCTCGTTTTTCTGGACAAGTTTTATTTGGTCTTCTCAGTGTCTCAAGATTTCAACAAGGTTTGAAATATGCTGTGTTTGTGTGTGGTGTGTGGGCAAAATTTAGTTGCTAGTGGTTGTAGGACTGAAATTTTCGCTTTTGCTGGCTCCCAACTGGGACATTAGTTCTTGTGTGTTCTCACAGATTCTTCCCATGTGGCTCTCTCTTTCATCCTTTCTTACAACAGGGAAGCTTATATCTTCAAAACCAGCAAGCGAAAGTGTTTTATCTTTCCATTCTGCTAAGATAAAAATATCTAATTTAATAATATGCCTATCTATCCCAAAACTGTTGGCACAATATTTAAGTATTAAAAACTTGATTATATTGCTTTGAAAATTTTATCACTTCTATGTCTACTGATGATTCTGAATTTCATTCTTGTTGCAAAGGATGAATGCTTTTTTAAAACATTGGTAAAGGCATTAAAATTATAGGGTTTGTGCCAACAAAGGTATATGAACAACAAAGAGGATACTGTGTAACTGGAAATTAGTTTATAAAATAAATAGTAGAAGGGGGTTAGGAGGGAAGAGAATAGAGAAAGAGGAGGAGAGAGAGGGAGAGAGAAAAGGAAGTTGGCAAACTCCTTGTTAAATTTTACATTTTAATGTAGCAGACTGTATGAAGTTATATATGCATATATTATACTATAATATACATAGTAAGTATATATGTATATAATATACATATATATTAGTTTGGATCTTGGAATGTGAACAACCTGACCTTGTTTAATGAAAACAACCACCAGAAAATAGGAGTGGAGAATCTATTGAAGAATATTAGACATCTTCAACATGGAAGAAAAATAATAATAATATACAGAAGATAATAGGAAAGCTAAACTGATTTGGAAATCTTTTCAAGTCACAACGTCAAAATCAAAAGCTTGTCCCTACCTTTTATAGGGAATTATTTGGCCTACCCTTTAATTTCAGGGATATAGTCAGACTTTGTAATGTGCATTTGTAGTCCTTGAGTAAATGCTAAAAGAAGTCTATTTTATTGGGGACTTTTACTCAGTAAATGTGCAATTGGCATAGGAGAACATTTTAGAAGAGAAAGATTTCAGATGGAGTGGATATTGAACACAACTCTAATTTAAAATCTATAAGCTAAATAATTACCTGCGATTTTAATTTCTAAACTTTTTTTCACCCACTAATTAATGAGTGCAATGTGTGCTTCTAAACTTCTTAAGAGAGTCTGGTAATGTCCCCCATGGTGAGACTCCAGGAATGCAGACTTGGAGCTTGCATTCTAAAGAAAACAGACAAGTCTTACATGGTGAGGGATAAATTCTAGGACAGTGGTCCCCAACAATTTTGGCAGCAGGGATTAAGGATGATTCAAACACATTATATTTGAATTTAATCATATGCCTTATTTCAGTTATTATCATATTATAATATATAATCAAATAACTATATAACTAACTACAACATGGAATAATAGGAACACCGAGCTTATTTTCCTACCAGTGGACAGTCTCATCTTAAAGTGAAGGGAGACAGTTTGATGGCATCCTTGGACTGTGTTGTACACATCCATTTTACTCCATAATCTAATTTAATTTGCCATCAAAGGTTATCTTAATTGTCAGCTGCTGCTCACTAATGGGGTTTTGATATGAATTTGGAAGGAATTATTTTATTATGGTTTCTGTTTCAACCTCTCTGCTAACGTTAATCTGTATTTGCAGATGCTCACCAGAGCTAGCATTACTGCCTCAGCTCCACCTCAGACCATCAGGCATTTGATTCTCATCAGCAGCATGTATGCCAGCTCTTCATAGTAGGACCTCCATCCTCCATCATAATCTGTTGCGATTGCTGATCTGGCAGGAAATGGAGCTCAGAATGTCATGAGAAAAATGGGGAGCAGCTGTAAATATAGACAGAACTTTACTTTCTGACTCACTGCAGATTAGCAGTGGACTACTGGCCTGGGGATTAGGAATTTGTGGGCTAGAAAAAATATGAATACCGAACAAAGCAGTAGAGTTTAGTAGAAATAATTAGAAAAATATTTTCTAACAGGTGATGATATCAAGTTGTTTGTTTCTTAATGAGAAAGCTAGCCAATTAAATATCTTAGACACATACATTTTATGCAGAACCCCCCCCCCACACAATTATGAGAATGGCAAGGGTGGAAGTGTAGTTTGAAAACAGTGAAAAAAAAATAAACCACATATGAACTCATCAGGAGGCCATTACTGTGACAGTGTAAGGGAAAAACAGAGTTGGTGGAGAGGAGGCTCCAGAACAGACAGGACCCAGACTGTTGTTTAGGGCTGTATGGGTTTAGCAGGATTTTAATGTTTCTGCTACTGTGTGAAAGCTCACCTGTGGGTAGTTGGGTAGTGGGTTGTCAGTGCAAGTAGAAGATTTGGGGTGAACAGTTAGGAGGCTTTGAAATTGGTCTAGATAACAGCAGAGTGTGGTCACTGTTCTATATTACAAAGTTTAATTCAACATGCAGAACTTAGTTTTGCTTCTCTTTGCAAGACACAAACATGATTTTATTTGTAGTCCTGAGAGGATATCTTTTCTCCGCTGACCATTATGCTGGAAAATGATGAAAGTCATTTAATGCTCTCTCATATTTTATTTGATGGCATTGTTTATAATAACACTAATTTTTAAAGGCAATTGTGAAATATTATGTTAAAAAGAAGTGATTTCTTTATTAATTACAAATTTTTGAGAAAATGATGCATTTATGTTTCTATGGAGATTGCAGAAAAGGTAGAAGAAGAGAGGAACTTATAAATGAACTAGAAACAGTTTATGCTCCTCTGAGAAAACTTGGCCCAATTGTTTTTTCTCCTACTTTCTCCAATTAAAGATGTTTCCTCTGAGGGAATGAGGCATCTGAAGATCATTGTGTTTCAGTGGAGCAATGAGGCAAAGCCACTTCTCAGGAAAGACTCAGAGGAATTGCTCCCTGGAAGAACATCAGGATTTTTGCCTTTTAAATTCAGAATGTTTATAATCCAAATGCAATATGGTTCCTACACTGTTGTCCTCTACTGAAATGGCATAGAAGATGAGGGATTGTAGTATCAAACTATAGTTAAAGATTTTATGCTGATAAGAGAAAAGCGCATGGTAGAGCTATTAATTTTGTCAAAAACAAGCCTTCGGAAGAAAATCATACTGTAATGGGGCTGGGGAAGCCACAGGAAGGAAAGACTTTATTTTAAGATAAAAGGGAACACAGGCTAATAAAGAATCATCTAAATACTGAAAATAATAACTTATATTTCTGGCAGAAACTGTTACTTTTTATGATATCAGTATGGGACCTAAAGGAAGAGTACCATTTGTGATAAGAAGATGACTTAGAGTTATGTTTTGTGTCTAGTTGTTCTCAGGTAGTCATTAGAGTGGGTTTCTAGAGTTTGTGATTAATTCATGATTCAATGTTGGGATTATGGGTGTAGATGTATCTTGGATTATGGATGTGAGTGTTACACCTGCCCTGGGGCAGGTATCCTAAAGGCAGTATAAGGAAAGAAGAGAAGCTTGCTCTCTGCCTCTGCCTCTGTTGCTGCTGTAGATGTCTCTGTTTCTGCCCTTTTGCTCTTGCTGTTTTTCTGTTTTCTGCCACCATGAACTGCTGCTCTCTGCCAAGTGCCAGTATGCCTTGGAGTCAGCTTAGTATGGACTAAAACCTTTACAATCTGTGAACTAAATAATAACCTTTCCTTACTTAATTTGGGTCTTCAGGGATTTGGTCCCAGGAATGAGATAAAATTAACCAAGATAGTTGGTAAAGGATGGAAATTAAAAGCTCATTGGCAGTAAGTCAGAATTATGGAAGAGGGCAGCATTGAACATTTACAGCAGTGAGAATAAAAGGTACATCTGGGATGTACATATTCAGAAAATTCAGAAAAAGAAAACACATCATTGATATGTGATCAGGAAGAGCTGCATTAGGAATGGGACATATCCCACTGCTAATTGCATGACTTGGGGCAATTTTTTTCTTCTTGATCTTCAATTCATCTAAATGGGCATAGTTACTAACTGTGCGGCTTCATTAGTACTGACCAGCCTACATAAAATCAGAGAAGCAAAGCCCCATGAATTTTTCTTGTCACATCTTAGGTTCTGTGTAAATTTCAAGCTCCCTTTCCCAAAGAATCTGATACAATTTGATTGAATTTTTTTTCCCCTGTATTTTAGAGAAGGGTCTACAGGGTGTTCAGGGTCTCACTACTAGACCAGACTCATAGTTATTGGTCTGTTACAGCCTCCCAAGTGTTGGGATTACAGGCACACACCACCATGCCCAGTCTCAATCCCTGTCTTAGCATGTAGGCCTGTTGATTGAATTTTTAGAAAAAACTTTGTTATATGCTTTCCATCATTGAATGATGAAGGGATTCCTAGAGCCTAAGAGTAATAGTATATCCCATTTCTTTTTTCCTTCAAAAAAGAATGTATAAATTTATCTTACAACTTATGGTTAAACAATAGCTATTATTTACTTAGCATGTACATTCATGTATAAAGCTTCCAGTGATATTTTTATACTTGGTTTGAGAAATTGTTATTAGGTTATGCATAAACTAGTATTTAAAAATATTGTATTTTTATCATTATTAATAAACAGATACCTTTTATAGTATTTCTTATAAAACTATGTTTTTACTTTTAATATCTTTTTCAGAAAAGATGTGAATTTTAAAGCTAAGCCTTATTTTGGGTGGCTATTTTATTCTTGCATTTCAAGTGAGAACATTTTTCCATAGAAATATTTTATTAAATGATTTGTATAAATTCTTTCTTATTAAATTTGAAATTATAATAGAACATATCCTACACTGAGATAACAATCTTGTGGCTCTATTGCTAGTTTTAATTATGTGTAGTATTATAGATATAATAATGAAGGGAACATAAAATCTTTTAAAAGTATTCATTTCTTATTTTACATAACATCTTAAATTTCCACAACCATGCATTATTTTTATTAAAAATTGAATGTGTGAGTGCCTCAGAATTTTAACTTAATCTTCACTTTACCAAAGTGTCATAGTTTGACATACATGCAATTTTGCTATCTACTCATGAATAGAACACTTCTGTATTTTAAGAGTTGATATATCATGGTATGAAGGATCGTTTTGGAAAGAGAAAAATCAAATTGAGGATTGCTATACTACTTATGGAAAACATTGGCAAGATTTGGTTGTTTCTAGCAAAGTGTAAGTCTGTATGTCATTGTCTATGAAATCTTGGTTCAACCTGCAGAGAGATAGCAAACAATTTGGTAGGTAGTCCTGAAAACTCTGGAAACAATTCCACCAAACATTTATTGTTACAAAATAGCACTTCAGTTGGATCCCTAGATAGCTATCAACTTCATGCACATATCATAGTGCATCAGTGTATTTGCTATAGGACACTGGTGATTCTTACAGAGTGATCATGAACATTCTGTGTAAGTCTTAGAATGATCATGTGCCTATGTTTTCCTTGAGTAAACACTCTTGATCATATGGTAGATGCATGTTGAACCAACTCCAAATTGTTTTCCAAAATGGTTGAACCACATGGTGCATTTTTTTTTTTTTTTTTTGCAGAACCGAGGATTGAACTCAGGACCTTATGCTTGCCAGGCAAGCGCTGTTTTATACTGAGCTTTCTCTCTGGCTCCAACATAACGCTTTTATCAGTGGGAGAGTTTATGCTTTTGCTGAAAATAGAGTACTAGGTGGAGAGTCATTGTACCTTACCCCCTGGCTTTGCTTCACTTCAGCTATAGACTTGGCTATCAGTCTTGTTACTCCCTTTGAAGGTAATGACTTTTACTCAGCACTTAGCTGCTATAATTTGCTTTTTTAAAGTTTTTGTACAGCTTGCCTAGGAATTTTGTTTGTTTTGTATTTGATACATAGTTTTTCTTGAAGTCCAGGACAGGTCTTTATTAAGATTTTTTGAAAATTCTATTTATTTATTTATTTATTTATTTATTTATTTATATTTTTAGTACAGGGTCTCCAGGATCTCCAGGGTCTCACTACGTAGATTGGACTCGTAGTGATCCGCCTGTGTTCAGCCTCCCAGGAGCTGGGATTACAGCTGCGCACCACCATGTCCAGTCTCAATCACTGTCTCAGCATGCCCTAGGGTCGGGGACAGCATGGCATGCCAGGGATTGAACCCTGACCACTGAGCTCTGCCTAACCAAGATCTTTAATTTGCTGAGCTATTTGGGCTGCCCTTAAAAATTCTTAATCAATAATTTATCAAATATTCCTTTTGATAAATTCTGTTGTTCTACAGTTACAAATGGGAAAATAGTGGAAGAAAAATTTGAAAAACAAAGCAATAATAGGTGAGGAGAGAAAAATATGATAAAGAATCCTATTAAAGACTAGAGGTGTATTTATAAAATTAGGTGATGGTAACAGGAGAAACAAATGAGAAACAGAAGATAAAAGGGAAAAAAAGGAGAAAAATAAAATAATATAGTGAATAAAAGTAGAAAAAGTTAAAAAAGAAAAAGAAAAAAAAAAAGGAGAAAGGCAAATTTCCCAAGTTCCAATAAATTGAAAAAAGAAAAGAGGAAAGAAAAATGAAAAATAATCATCGAAAAGGAAAATGAGTTCAAAAGCAGGGGGAAAAAAAGTCTGTATTGTTGAATGACTATTGTTTTACAGGCGAGGAAGTCATGGTTTCCTTCACCTAACCTCATGAATTTTGGGTTTGTGAATGCTGCCCTATCTTAGAGACTCCTCTGTCTACCGCAGCCGCGCTCTTGTGCATTCTGGTTGGTAGGGCAGGTGTCAGGCCTCGGATCTGCACCACATGAAGGTAGCAGGCCCGGGCTCCAGCACTAAATGCCAGCATTTTCAGGCTCAACTGTTTCTCAGTGCAGCTCAAACTGGACCTGACAGGGGAACGGGGGAGCAAATCCTATGTCCTTGTGGGTCTGAGTTTAAATTTCTCAGGGAATCTCTTTGGAGCCACTCTGTCCACAGCTTGCTCCCGTACTTGTTTGTCTCTCATCCAATCACTGTGGGAGAGAAACACTGGAAATCCTGAGGTTAAATTGTTTGCTGGTCATTATGAGTCACAGATTTAAAGTCATCTCCTTCCCAAAATGTTGCCAGATAAAGTGCTCACTGGTGATATGGACAGTGCCCGCACTAGAGTCCTCCCCAAGGTGCGGCTGCTGCTGTGCAGGGTGCGCCCCTGGAGCCCGTCTTCGTTCTGCTTTGGCATTTATGGCAGCTATAGGAGAAAGTCAGCACCTTCTGCTCCTTGAATCTCCCCGCCCTGGGGGTTACAGTGCTTCTGTTCCAGCACACAGACCACGATCAGAGGAGAGAGTTCAGATTCTTTTCTTTTCTTTTTTTTTATTGGTAGGTGCCTTATTGTTATTATTTTTTTAAAATTAATTTTATTGAGAAACAAATAGCAATGAGACAGTTTCAAAACCAATTAGTAGGACAGTTTCAATAATTAATACATTGCATATTGTTGTCTTCATAGTGGTTAGTTATAGTACAGATTCTTTTGTTCTGTTCTCTACCTCTTGTGGATTGTGTCTCCAACTCCTCTTTTGTTCCTTCTCCAACGTGCTGCTTCTCAGGTTCTGGATGCTGAGTCTTGGAGAGCTGAATTTCACTTAGCACTGTGCCATTTTCTCTTCCTTACCCAGCTTCATCTATGACTCCTTTTCAATACCTCTATGAAGATTTTTTTCTGATGTATTAGGTAAAAATCTAGTTACCTTCTTTGTGTAGGATTTTATTGATCATTATTTTAGTAGTACTCAAATAGTGTCATTTATTTCCTTGGCCAGTACCAATATAATTTATTTGCATGACCTAATGTTACACCATTGCTAATGAACTGGAATATTCTTAAATGGTGATGGGACCCTTTTTCCACACCACAGTTTGGTTTGTGCTTTGCAAAATATTCTTCAAGGGAAATGGCACACAGTAGGTACTGAAGAACATTTGCCCAGTAAATAACCCAGTTATTATTCATAGTTATTTTTTATACTATCCAAGTTAAATTTGAAATATTATGGAAAGCTATAGTGATTCAGAAGTTTTGCTTCATATTAAAATAAGTCTTACATGTTTTTAATGTTCTCACATTTTGCTTGCCAACGTGACCTTTGTTTTTGTAATGTGAGATGGAATTCCAGAGTTTAAACTAGAAATTTGGATAATTGAAGGAAGCTGTTGATTCCTCCCACATGAACTGAAATAAATGGGCTAAAGGGATTTAAAAAAATTTAGTTGCACTTTTTTTTAAAAAAGCAGCAACCTGATAATTTTGATAATGGCTCAATAAACATAAATTTATTTTTTTCCTTCTTTGAGCTGTTCATGGAACAGAGTAAAATTTTGCTAAATATTTTTGACTATTATAAAAATTAAAATCCAATCTTCTTTCTTTTTTCTAGTAAAAAATATATGCCAAGTAACTATGAAAAGGTAGGAAATAAAATATTTTATAACAGAAATTCAAAAATATGATTTAAATTTTTTTATAATTCTACATTTTGATATGTAGTTTTCTAAAAACTGTTTATTGAAGATACTATCCATTTTCCATTGTATTTTTGACACCTTTTTTTGAAAAATCACCTGTCTGTAAATTTGTGGATTTTTTAAAAACTTTTTAACCTATTCCAGTGTTGAATGTGTCTGTTGTTTCTCTAGCGTTATAATGTTTTCATTAAAATAGTTGTGTAACATATTTTAAAATCAGGATATAATGACTCCAGCTTTGTTTGAGGTTGCTTTGATTATTGGGACCTTTCATGACTTCATATATAATTTAGGATTTTTTTGTAATGTGAAGAAAGGCATTGATATTTTGATTAACATTGCATTAACGATTTAGGTTGCTTTGGGTAATATGGATGGTTTTACTGAATTTCTTCCTACAATCTGTCAACATGGGTTAGAAAAAATATTATTTTATAAATATTATAAATACTATTTTTTAATGAATGTGTTTCCTTTGACTTCTTTCATGAATGCTTTACAGTTTTTATTGTACAGATCTTTTAAACCTTTAGTTAAATTTGCTCCCATGTGTTTTATTTTCTAATTCAGTTATTTTCTTACTTTTTTCTACAGAATCCATGATTAGCATCTAGAAGCTCTATTAATTCTTATGCTGATTTTGTATGTTTTAGTTTTACTGAATTCAGGTATAAATTCTAACAGTTTTGTTTTAGAGTTTTTATGATTCCACCTATCTATGAGGATATCTGCAAGCAGAGACAACTTCATTTTCTGCTTTTCTATTTGCATGTCTTTTATGTGTTTTAGTTTCCTAATTCTCTGGGTAGGACTTCCAGTGCAGTAAGTGGGCAAGTGGATGTACTTGTTCTTTATCTCAGAGGAAGAAGCTCTGAGCATGGCAGCACTGGTCTTGTTGTATTATAACCTTGATTACATTGATAAAAACATTCCCAAACAAATTCAACTTGTCTTTTTGGCTTCAAGGATTTGGATTTCTATTTTCTTCAATTGCCTTGGGATTTTGCCTGCCATTGCCATTATTTCTTTGAATATGTTTTATGTCTCTTTCAGTCCTCCTTCTGCTGTTGGCTTGCTGACTTCACATATGCTGTTCTCTGATGGCATCCCAGATGTCTCAGCCCATCTTCATGATTCTTTATCCTTTTTATAACTCCAAGTGAT
>NW_004524741.1:6090971-6113867 GCF_000260255.1 Octodon degus
AGAACTAAAAAAAATAAGGCCTCTAAAATTCAAAGACCCAGTCTAAAATTTGTCACCTGAGGTGAATACACATTTCTCAGAGAAAGAAATACAATTGGCAAATAAATACATGAAAAAATGTTCCACAGCACTGGTCATTTGAGAAATGCAAATTAAAACAACATTGAGATACCATCTCATCCCAGAAAGAATGGCTGGCATAAAGCAAAAAACTAATAACAAATTCTGGAGAGGTGGTAGGGGAAAAGGGCTGTTGGTGAGACTATAGAATGGTATAACTGCTATGGACATCAGTGTGGAGACTCCTCAAAAATTAGGATTGGAGGACACATTTAACCCAGATATTCCCTCTCTGGGTATTTTTTCAAAAGAATTGAAAACATCACACCACAGTGATATTTATGAAACCATGTTTATAGTACCACAATTTGTCATTGTAAAATCTTAGAAACAACCAAAATACCCATCACCTGAGGAATTGATAAAAAAGATGTGGTATTTTTATATAATGGAGTATTATTCAGCTATGAAGACAAACTTGAGGCCTTTATAGGTAAATGGATGCAACTAGAAGCTATACTCATAAGTGAAATAAATCAAGCTCACATTTGTAAATATTGTAGTATCTCCCTAGTGTAAGAACCTGAAAGAATAAATAAAATCTGAAAGGTATAATAGATATAGTAAAATTGAAAGAAAGTAAACACAAAGAATAAGCATAGAAGATGAGTGTAAGAAGAAAAGATAGGAAAAAAGGAAGGGAAAATCATGCAAGTATATCTACACGATTGCTGTGATGATTGTACTGCTAATTTCCATCATTTTTTCAGAACAGCAGTAAATGTTTACAATTTTCACTTTGACTTATTCTATATGCTAATATCTGCAATCTGAGCAGCTACATCAAAGACAGCCATGTGCAATACAAAAACCATGGTTGAATACCTCTCATCTTGCTCTGCTAAAGGTGTCCTGTTCCTAATGTCATATCAATTATTATTATACTTTCTTAAAATAGACTAAAAAATAAAAAAGTAAAAAGGAAGAGAAAAAAATTAAGACTTATTGAAAGCACGTGTTAATGCTCAATTATTCGTTCAATCTTGGATAACTATATCTGTTAATCTCAGCAATAGATTTGTTAGTAAAAATACGTAATATAGCAATGATTGTTAATTTATTCTTGTTTTCAGAATCTTATCATATGTATTGTTGTATGTTATTCTGTTTGTGTCTTTGATTTGCTATTTGTTCTTGCTTTTGTTTTCTTTTTACTTTATTTATTTATTTATTTATTTTATTTTTGTATTTTAGGGAAGGGTCTACAGGGTGTTCAAGGTCTCACTACTGGCTTGGACTCAGAGTGCTTCTCCTGTTTACAGCCTCCCAAGTGCTGGGATTATAGGTGCGCACCACCACACTCAGTTTCAATTGCCATCTTGGTGTGCTTCCTGGATGGGGCCAGCATGGCAGGCCTGGGGATTGAACCCCTGGCCTTTTTGCCTGCTTGTAGGTGCTTTAATTCACTGAGCTATTTGGCTGGCCCTCATTTAACTTTTTAAAATAAAATGAAACAGTAAAAAATAAAAACAAAGATTTATTGAGCTATAAGTTATATAAAATAAAATCCCTTTTAAAAAAGGGGTGCTGGGGAGATAGCTTAGTAGAATAAGTGCTTGCCTGGAAATCCCAGGGTCCTGAGTTGAGTCCCTGGTCCCCCCCCTCAAAAAAAATTCCCTGCTTTAAAGTTTCTACTTTGATAGGTTTTAGCAGTTGAACACAATTGTATAACTATTACTACTATCAAGAGATAAAATATTTCCATTATTCTTAAAAAGACATTTGTGTTTCTTCAGTAGTCATCAGGGGAGCCAGGGAGATGGCTCAGTGGAGTGTGCGCTTCCCTGGCAAGCACAAGGGCCTGAGTTCAATTCCCTGTTCCACACACACACACAAAAGTCATCTTCAATACAATCACTGATCTACTTTCTGTCCTCAGACCTTCACCTTTATAAAATTTAAAGAGAACTCTGAAGAATGAAGTTTGTGTTTTGTGCTTAATTTACAATTATCCTAATAAATATTAGGATAAATATTTAAATAAAATGTTTTTCATGTTGCACACATCTTTGTTCCTTTAGTGCTGAGTAGTGTCCCACACTAGTGTGTGTAGTGTTACAAACTACAGTGTAGACACACTATGATTTGTGTATTCACTAACCAAGTATCGGTCACTTGAGTGGTTTCCAGTTCCTGACTAATGTGAATAGCTTCTATGGGTATTTATGCACAATTTCATACATCTGTTTGTGTTTCTTTTAGGCAAATACACAGAAATCAGATTTTTGAGTCATAATGTATGATATGTAATATCTCACTTCCTGAGAACTAGCACAATGGTTTCTAAAACACGTGTACTAACTTTCATCGTAATTTGACATAAGTGGGAGACTGCACCAGATCTTTATGACCACTCTGGATGAGCTATCTCTTTAGCTTTAGGCTTTCTCATGGGTGGGTAGTAGAGTTGCCTTTTAGATTTAATTTTCATTGATTTAATAATTGTTGATATATTTTAATGGGAGAGAATGCTTTTAGAGAATTTAAGTACTGGAAAGGAGGTAGGGATACAAGTGGAACAAAACATATTTGAAGAACTGGGCAAGGCTCAATTCCAAAGGGAATTTGTGAATCATTGTAAAAAACATAGTACCTAACTTAATGGGTGACAAGAAAAGCAAGCATACAAAATGTTTGTGAAGCAGTATGGTAAATTCTGTTCTAGAGACATCAGCTATAGGCCAGCAGTCACCATGCTCTTAGACATTAGGATTTTAAGTAATTCATTGCAACTACTTAGCTTGGCATTATCATGCGAACATCCATAGAAAATAAAAGGAGGAGGATATGCTCCACAGAACTACTGAGAGGTAAAATTAAATGCAGAAAGCTCTTCCCTGTTCATAACTGTGCTATGGCTTTGCTCTGAAGATTAGATGTCGGGATTCCTAGCACAACGCTTTGACGTGAGCAGAAACTCTCAAGGACATTGTCTTATTATCCAGAAGACACTGATGTTTGTTCCCTTTGGCACTATGTCAGTTCCTGAGGGCTACAAACTCCCTGTCTCTGGTAAGGCACACAGTGCAGACGCTGCCACTTTTCGTTTCGACTGTTCTTTAAGAGATCTCACAGGTAGGGGTATTGAAGAGTCTCACCAGCAGAAAGGATACTGCCTGGACCCTTCTCCATTGGAACTATGAAAACCATGTGTGGGATTCCCGAGCACTGGATTTGAGGAGTTGATCCTCTGTAGATCTAATGGTGTGTCCTCTTTGCTTTTCTTCCATGTAATCTTCTATGCGTTGATCTACAGTTTATTAAACTTTGTTTTTATTGTTTTGACCTTGGTGTCAGAGGCTTTTGTTGTTTGTGAGACTGGGCCTCTAAATCAAGCAGCTGTGAATGTAATCTCTTTAAAACTATAATTAGGCTTTTGAAGAGCAGAGTTGAGCAAGTCTGCAGATGCTGGCCTCAGAGTTGGATCTGTTGCATTCCTGTTCATTTGATCTAGGTAACTTATAGACTGCTAGTGCTAGGAAAAAAATAAATAAAATTATAGTTAGTTATAAAAATGGACAGTGGGGCTGGATTTGGTTCATAACCCATAGTTTTTCTGACTCTTGAAAGTATCCAATATTTTTTATCTGTAACCCTGCTTCAGGATGAAATTTATACAGTAGGGAATTCAGATAGAGCTGGAAGTACGAGGACTAATTTTCATAGACACAGAGATTTAGTGAGAGGGCTGGGGATGCTGCTCAGTGGCACAAGCACCTGCCTGACAAACGCAAGACTCTGAGTTTGATTCCTGGTACAAAACAAAGTTTAATGGGGAATACTGTACACCGCAGAAAAACACAAGGATGCATATGAAGGCATGCTGTTGTTGGAAGTGCACAAGGCAGGGCTCCTGGCCAGCATCACTGTGTATGTGTCTGGGTGTGGGGTGTGTGTAACACAGCACACGGAATGATTGAAGCAGACCAGAGAGTTGGAAGGTCGGAAAAATGTGCTAGAAAGTCTAGAGTTAACTGAAGTAGACTCTTAAATTACTTCATTACTTTGCTTAGGATCAGATGTTAAATCGCATGTGTGTGAAAGATGAATTGGAGGTGAACAGAACTAGAAGTATTTTTCTTGTCAAAAACCCCTATTGGCCTCCAAGTTATTGCTCAATAAGTCTAAACTTCTATTGCTATTAATGTCTTCCATAATCTGTACCCATAATCTCAGTCTAATTTCATTTGTTTTGTTTCCTTGAGGAGGCCTCAGATTGATTTCCACCTGACAATTTGGCTTCTATTTCCTATAGGATCAACTGTCTCTGTCTTTTGTTTTATAGTTGGGAAGGATTTCTAGAAATTTCCTAAGGCTATTTTCTCCCACCCTGTCTGTTTTATTGACTGTAATTTGTAATTCGGGTGACTAGTTATACAGGTCTGCATTTGTGAGTCTGTGCTATATTTCTTTCTTATGTCTCACCAGGATTATGAACTCTGAGTAGAAATATCTTGGGTTCTTACAAAGCATTTTTCTTAATCCTGAGAATGGTCTACAGTACAATAAACACATTGATTAATTGCAACAAACATCAATAACATTAAAAATTCTACCGAGCACAAGTTAATGCAAAGGTAGATTATAAAACTAATAAATGTTTTCAATAGAATTTCCAAAACATTCTCCACATTGCTGTTTAATATTTATGCATGAATTATTTGTACCTTGAAACACTATAGTAGTAGATTTAATATTTATAAAGTTTTATGCCTTTTGTTTTTAATTTTTAAAACTTATTTTCTACCTTTGGGTAGAAAGTACGGCTCTATGATAAGTAATTAGTTATGAAAATGTACTGGGAGACGACATTAAGCAGAATAATACGTGTCAAACAGTTGATACCATGAAAACACAATGAGTTTAGACTTTTAACAAGTTTGTCTTCTCTTACTTTTTGGGGGGTTGCTAAAACAAAACAAAACAACACAGATTGAGTGATTTGTAAACAACAGAAATTAGGTTCAGCTCTGGATATTGCATAGTCCCAAATCAAAGTATTGCTAAATTCATTTCTGATGAGGATCTGATTTTTTATTTAGAGATGTTGTGTTGTCACTACATCCTCACAGGGTGAAAGGGACAAGACAGCTCTCCAGGCTTCCATTCTAAAGACTCGGATTCACTTTCTTGTCTTCCACTATCATCAACATTGTAATGGGGGAGAAAAATATTAAAACAGTATCAAAATTGTGGCTGAAATATCCTTAGAGCAGAAGTTAACTTGGTAACTTTAATGTAGACTAGCTAATTGAGAGCTAGCAAACATGTTTTATTTTCTTTTTGAGGATAACATTGCTATACATAGAGGAGATTATTTACTTTAATGAGAAAGTTTTAGAAAGGATTTTCAGAACACATACTCTAAAATAAATTCATATGAAATAAGTTGTCTAAGTCAAGCTTCTTGGACACCATTGATGCTTTTATCTTGTGCTTCAGGCTTCCTTTACACTAGGAGGCAGTTATCTTCTAGCAGTGTCTTGGACCTGTGATCGTTTGTCAAAATATTTACCATTCTTTCTTTTGCTATTTTAATCTTTGTCTATTTTGAAGAAAACTAAATAGTCACCAGTGAGACCTATTTGTCTGGGAGACAAGGATCAGAGAAGTATCATATCTGAGACTATTTTCCTGAAGTGAAACCAGTAAAGAAAGGAGGCAGTTCCTAGCTCCCTGGCTCCAATGGGGTGGGGTTTGCACACTAGTGAATAACAGATATTTTCCGCAATATCCTTGAGGTCCCTATGTAATCACAAAGAAGAAGGTTAACACCTCTGTGCTACTTAACTCCTTGAGTCACACTTCTCCATTAAACTTAAGGATCAATACTTTTCTATTAGGTTCTAATTGTTTCTGGTGGTAAAGTTTTGTTTACTTTACCTTATTGCATCTCCATTTCTACAGCTCCTTCCATTAGTGACAGCTGAAGGGCAAATGGAGATATAAGAATTTAATGTTCAGGCATGATACAATCATTTTCTTCAAATACTGCAGATGAATTTAGAGTGCATTCAAAAATCCTTTCCCACACACTCAAATTTCAACATAGAAGCAAATATATCACGGAGTAAATGCAGGAGAGTCTTGTTTCTGTTGGTTGTGGCCTGAAAAGTCACTGCCAACATGGACTGTCATTCCAAGAGATTTCGAAATGCAGGATAGGTCTTTTGTGATTTGGCCCAACACTTTCATCTTGTGGTCAGTATATAACCTTGTTTTATGTGCATTTCTCTTTGGCCACTCTTTAATTAACTGATATTTTTGGATTCATTACATTTACACTTAAAGCCATCAGCACTGTAGTTCATGTCTAATCAAAAACTGTCTTCTACAGCATGTGTATGTTCAGTTATCTGCATCACAGCTTTCTTCTTTGCAGGAATGTGAGACAGCCTTCCAGTCCTTTTCATGAGAACTATTTCAAACAGTGAAATCACCAAAAGAATACAAAAATACAGAAAGCATGGCACTAAACAGGCACTCCAAAAGAGCACTTATTTTTAATCTGAGAGCTGTAAAAGAAGGCAGAAGTCAGTTTTTTTTTTCACGGTTTGCTGCACTAGACAACTAACTTCCACTGCTCTCCGCAGGTGTGCACAGTGTGAAAACATCTTGAGTACTGAGTTTTTGGCTTACTAGTAAATTTTAGTGAATAGGCACCTTAACTAAGATATAATGCATTCATGTATCAACACCCACAATAAATATACTCTTTATGTGTTGCAAACCAATAGATTTTTTAAAAACAATAAAAAATTTGCAAATAATGAGGATCTGGTGTACAGCCCTGAATGCACTCTTGAATTTTTTTATAGTACTCTAGTGCTTTGAGTGAGTTGGAAGTGTGTATTTTTAGGACTGCTCAGTGACAAAACAGGGCAGTCAGGGGAGACTGTGTCGTCTCATTTTAACCCTTTCTGCCATATTTTGCAGTCCATTAATTAATATCTAACAATGAATCTTGTCTTATCTTGAATTCTAAAAGTTTCCTGCTATCCACCTCTGTACAGCTACCCTTTTATGGAACATGACTTGCTGAATCTTCTATAATGTGGAAAACATTTTTCTTACTCCATCCCTGTCTTTATGCCCACTGTCTATGTTGGTTTCAGTCATTATTAATCACAAGAACTCTCTTATTTTCTAATAAAGTCTTCATGTCATTGAAATAAAAACTCTTTGAACTTTATTCTTAATTAAATTTGGATTTTGGAAGAAACAGTGAATGAGGCTTGTGGAGGCATGCCATTCAAGGCTTCATTTCACTTTTGTTCACTAGTTTTTATATCTGTTCTTTCTCATTTAAGAGCTGAGCATGACCCCATTTCAGTGGACCATAGTCAAAAAAGTACACTTGAGTGTCTTTGATCTAGTAATCTAGACTTTCTTTCTGGTTGTGGCAACATACTTGTTCTGCTTTTCTTCCAGAGATTTTGTTAGTCTCTCATCTGTTTCCTATGGAGTTGATCAGTGCTTATGCTAGCTATCTGTCACTGATTCCAAACTTTGTTCGGGTCTTTTCCCCCCTTTTTCTCTTGGCTTCTGGCTGATTTCTTCCTTAGGGTTCACTCATTCTGGGGAGGGGAAGGAGAGATAAAGAGTCTTATTTTATTTTATTTATTTGTTTTTGTATTTTAAAGAAGGGTCTCCAGCTTGTTCAGGGTCTCACTACTAGATCGGACTCGTAGTGATCCACCTGCCTGTTTACAACCCCAAGAGCTGGGATTATAGGTATGCCCCACCACGCCCAGTCTCAATTGCTATCTCAGTGCTCCTCTGGGGTGGGGCCAGCACAGCAGGCCCGGGGATTGAACCCATGGCCCCTGCTTCTGCTTGCAGGTGCTTTAATCTGCTGAGCTATTTGGTCGGGCCTATTCAACTTTCATGTCTGTTCTGTTCATCTTTCTATTTTATTTCTTCAGATGTACTAAGTTGGTAGTTAATTTGGTGGCTTAGTTCTGCATCTCTCCATCTTATTCTTTTTTTTAATACAGTCCAATTTTTAGTTTACACTAACTAAATAACTGGGACTCTTTACTTGTTTCTTGTGTTATGTTTTCTCCATGATTAGGTTCTTTTTTACATTTACATTTCTTTATTTTATTTTATGGAAGAGGACATTCATCTTTCCACTATGTCAATATGCTTTTACATAGTTCTTTTCCTCTTGCTTGTGTGTTGGAAGATCAGTTAAGATAGTATTTTTATGTTCTGATAGAACTTTTTGTTTTGTTTTGTTATGTTTTAATTTTTGGTCATGTAACATTGTGTATGAGTCCAGTTGTTTTTCCATTGTGCTACAAATGAAGACTTTGCTAATTAATTAGTTATATTTCATTTTTTTCCTATAGTCTGAATTGTGGAGAGAAAAGGAAAAATTCAGTTATGAAAAGTTTTAGTTTTTGATTATAATACCTTAATTTGTTTCACCCTCTAAGCTACTTCATGTTTTCTTTTTTTGTCACATCATTTTTATTTTCAGCTATGTAAGCATCTTCCTCAGGCAATAAAATAACTTGTATATGGGATCTTATCATTTCCAAAAACATATTTTAAAAACAAACTTATCTCCATTATACAGAGTTGTGATATAAAAAAAGATTTATAGGCTATATTATTTTTCAGAAAGCAGATAGTTACACTGCAGACCTGCTCAACCAAACTTCCTAGTTAAGCTGATGTGCCAGAATGAAAAACTGGTTCAGAAGTCTTCTGTTAAGAATTCTTGAGGGCTTCAAAGGAATGTTTAGTTTCCTCCACAAAGAGCCACCAGAAGTTTTTCATAATCTCCCTTGGTTTTTCTTAGAATGGCTTGGCACAGAGAGCTCCCATATGTCTTCTGATGGTACACTTCGATGTCATTCATGTTGATTTCCAAAAGAGAGACCGTGATCCTGATCAGGCCTTATGACAAGTTCCAGCGCCCTTCATTGCCTCATGAAGCTTCTCAGCACAGAAAGCAGGTGTGCTTGTGGCACATTTCACGGTGGCTGTGAGGCATCTCTCAATGTCACCCTTCAGTTCCAGGTCCAAAGCCTTGCTCATGTCATGCTCACTGTACTTGGTGTATCTCTGAAACACTCTACAAAGATGGAGTATCAGCGGGAGGCCAGAATGGTGTTGAACACATTCGTGTCTGTCCCCTTTCTCCTTTCTCTGGCTTCATATTGGGCCCTGGCATCTGTATCCACCAAGTTTTCATTCACA
This sequence comes from Octodon degus, assembly GCF_000260255.1. NCBI lineage: Eukaryota > Metazoa > Chordata > Mammalia > Rodentia > Octodontidae > Octodon > Octodon degus. The sequence goes on from NW_004524741.1 coordinate 6,100,302, forward strand.
CCAAAATCCTCACAGTGGTCATCCTTGTAGAGAGAAAGCAGAGCTTTCCGGAAATCTCCGGATGTGTCTGTGGTGATGTCTTTGGCCAAATCTCTTTTCAGTTCATCTCTGTAGATTCTATTAATTTCTCTATTCTTTCTTGATGCCAAAATTTCAATGAGGGTGTCTTCGTCAGTTCTGAGACCCTTAATAGCAGCCCGGAGCTCATCTATGGCAAACTGAGTGGGAGTTTTTAGCAGAGCTAAAATTACTTCTTCTAGATGACTTGTGAAGGCTTTCTTCAGAGCTTCATCCAGTGGCTTCCCTTTTTCTTGGAGGTAGGCTGCTTTGAACTGTTGATGCTGGGCATTGTTTCTCTTCATCAGAATGTTAATGATGGTTGCTTCATCCACACCTTTTTCTGTTACAACTTTGTGCAAAACCTCAATATCAGAGGAAGGATTAAAAGGTGGGGTAGGGTCTCACGGCTGACCAAGGACCATCTTTGGATGCTTTCACGGTTTGAACACATTCCTATTCTTGATTGTCAATCAAGTAGGCCTCAAGCAGGCCATTTTAAAGAAGTGTTTTTTTTTTTTTTTTTTTTTTAATATTTCTTTCAAAGAACTCATGAGAGGCTCTTTCTGGTGCTTTCTTTATAATGTTTTCATCTGGAGTTCAGTTGAATTTATTTGTGGAAGCATCTCCCATTCCTGACACGGAACATGTCAAGAGTCTCCATTTCTCTTAATTTAGTGAATATCAATGGAACTTTCACTTTTCTAAGAAGTCTGATTTACTTTCTAGTATTTTATTTTAATAATTGTTCCCATAGTTATTTCTTAGTGTGTTTTGTAAGAAGAGGGAAAAGAAGATACTCCTAAATTTATTTATCTTACTATTTGGGAGTAATTGTAGAGATCTCTAGATTTTGTCATTTGTTGATGTTATTTATGGAATATGGATTGAGACAAGAGTATCTCTGGTATGTGCCTTTTAATTTTGCTCTGCTCTAAAACTTCATCTATTTTAAGGGAAACCTATACATAAATTTTCTAAGTTCCAAGTTCTGGGCTCTTTATTTTATACATGATAACTGGTCCAACAGGAATTCCTACATGGACAACCTTCAGAAAAAATTGTGTGTGGAATCCAATCCAACCCAATCACTTTTCATCATATCTATTGACACTGATCTGATCAGATCCACCATTTCTCTTTTCTGGTTTACTTCTAACGGTTCCACTTTCTTTGTACCTTTCATCTCCTATGGATTATTCTTAACATAGTATTCACAGTCCAGCTGGTCCTTTCACAGTATTGATCAGATCACATTCCTCCTCTGCTGAACATTCCAGCTTAATGGAAGGCAGGGTGTTTTCTACATCACAGGATGGTCTGGTATGTTTTCTTCTCCCTGCTTCAATTTCCTGGGAATCTCCTAGTAAGAACTCAGTAATTGCCCAGTAATAACCCATTTGATTTTTCTATTCTAACCATGTGGTGCCCTTGGTCTTTTTAAGAAAATATATCACAAGTTTTCATTTTGGAAGGAGTCGACATCTGTCTGAACATTTGAAAATAAAAGGGACATTTCAACAGTGAAAATATAAAAAATAATGTCAAACACATCCCTCACAATATTGTGTTGTGTAGAATGAAAGGATTAGGTTGAAAAACATTTAGGGAATATTCTACCCTGCAGGTCTTCATATTTTTAAACATTTTTAAAAAGTTTATCTCACAGACAGGAAGAGACCCCAACCACAGGAGAGATGGGAAAAGGGGGAAATAAAAAATATAAAGATGAACTATCTATAGTACTAATTCTCCATGGCAGATATAGTTATCATGTACAAAAAATATATGCTAGTAAAAATATTTGTCTCACATTTTTAAAAAGAGAAATAATTAGTAGATAAAAGAGGATTGAGTAATTTCTGATTTTATAATGCCTAAATATCAAAATTTGCAGACTATGAAATTACATTTGTTATTGTACTATGATAACAACAAAGTGAATTCTGAGTGAGTTCCAGAGCCCATGAACTAGGTTCACCTTTTAGAAGTGTTCACAGAGGGTTGGATCACAGGGGATGTACGACGAGAGGGAGAAAACCACCAAGGAATAGTGTGGAGGTTACTGCCTCTGAAAGGTTGAACCATGTGGAACGATTCAGCTCAGAGAATAGGGGTAGAACAAGAAATGAGTCAAATAATAGGTCAACAATTGAAGAAAACATTAGAATTATACACGACAAATTATATATATAAACTCTATTATTGTTTTGCACATAGTAAGTGATCCATAAACTGTAACTGTTAGTGTAATAATGTACACACTAATGCATGTTCTTTTCCTTTGTATTTGCATAGGTCAATTTAAATAGGAACCTAAAATGCACAACTTAATGATGACGTTTTTCATTTAGAGCACATGCAGTTCAGAATCTTGTTCATAGGATGGATATGCTACCTACTTACTGCTTCTGAGGAAAACAATATGCTACGTAAATGGATGAGAACTAAAACTAAGACCATACCAGTTTTAATTCAAACAATATGATGAATTATCTTCTATGTTATTCAAACAAGTCTGCTTCATGTAATTCATATGGTTTTCAGAACTAAGCCTTTTGAAATTCAAGACTTCATTGTTGAACTTTAATACTTTAAAACAAAACTAAAGTTTCTTTAAACTATGGGTAGTGATAAACTAAAATAATTTGTTTCATTTGGACAGGCATTACAGAAATTCTGTAAGACAACTCAAACTCAAGATAGATTGTAAAATATAATAGTGTTTTGCATGATTTAATTCATGTAAAGATACTTGTTGAGAGATTAAAAATTTTTTACTACTTTTAAATATTGAAAAAGGAACTCCCAGATCAGCAGAGTTACACTTTATGGTAACAAGAAGCAAACTTTGAAATAATTACTTCATGTTTCTCTGAGTCAGAGCATTGTAGGGGTGCTGTATGATAAAGTATTTACTGCTGTGCTCAAGTCAAAAATGACAAAGTGTTCATTTCAATATTATCATTTTAAAAACTGTGTTTTCCAGTTCATTCAGGGACACATATGCATTTCTTTTAGCCTGGGGATTGAATAGGACCACAGCACTAAAAATTCTGCTCCAGACATGTTAAACAGACAAGACAGATTATAATTAAGACTATTCTAATAAGAACTGAATTCTACTTGTAGAAGGGTACTGGAGGCTATTAAGAGTGAGGATCTATGTAATTTGTCCACTAGTGTTTGCTACCTTGTGTCTATGGAAGAGAAATGAGAAATGGGGATTTTATTTTTCTTGATGATTTTAACTCAAAGAGATCAAGTAATTGAAAAGAACATTGGTTTTTCTTTTTTTATGTATCTAGAACAGGGTCTACAGGGTCTACTGGGTCTACAGGGTCTCATTCTGTAGATCGGACTCATAGAGATTCTATTTATAGCCTCTCAAGTGCTGGGATTATAGGTGCGCACCACGATGCTCAGTCTCAATCACCATCTCAGTGGACCCTGGGGGTGGGGCAAGCACGGCCAGCTGCAGATTGAATCCTTAGCCCCTGTGTCTACCTAAGCAAGCACTTTAATCCACTGAGCTATCTGGCCAGCCCTAACATTGGTTTTTAAAACATGACATAGATTATCAATTTCTCATGGGGCAGGTATAAAATTTATGATTGGAATTTTTCTTAAGTAAATGCTCTAAGGAAAGTTCAGGGACCTAGGAGCAGGAGGAAACACATCTATTTAGTCCTGCTAGCAAGAATATTCAGGCTATTTGTCAATAGATCTCTCAACCGTCATTGTAGAGGTGCAAGTTAAAGGCAAGATGGCGAGATGTTGTACACGTCTATTTTCTCTTAATTTCATATGGATCCCAGTGGACTATTTTCATTCTATTACTCTTAATCAGAGGAGATTGTCCTCTTTCAAGGACATCTTTGTCCCTTCACCCTTTACCTTAGTTCCAGCTGATCCTTTTTGGGAAGGTAATAATGTTTCAAAACATGAAGCATTTTCTAGAAGCATTTTTCTACAAATCAAGAATAAATCAAGATCTCTTTCTCTCTTGCCATAAATGTTTCACTCCTTAATCACCTTTTAATGTAAGTGAGAGCTATGGAGCATTACGATTTTCTTAATCCTAGTACCTAATTGAAAGCTATACAATAACTAATACTCCACTTATTTTCATCTTTTTTGTACTGTAGAGAATGCAGAAATATTCATCTCATTGAAGGCTAGGGATCGAACTTTAAGAACCTCATAAACTCTTTTTCTATGGTTTTGACTGACACATGCCTTTGTATTGGGGTTTAGAGTTTACAGTTTGCATTGTCTGGATGTAGAAAATATCTTTTGAGAACTCATGCTGCATTTTAGCAACTGAAGCGTGAGCTGTGCCCTTTCTTAGTGTTACTCTCGCTTCCTCCCATTGACTGATACTTTTGTTTCCCTACCAGTGTGATTTCATCACATGAATAGATGGTTTCCCAGTTGGTTTTAATTTTCTCTAAAGCATATAAAACTTGGTCCCTTGATGTACTGCAGTGAAATGAGAAACACGATATCACTGAAAAAATTTGTAGATGACATCTTTATTTTTTTCCTGCATATTCCAAAATAATGTTCAAATATTTCTCCTGGGTTGTTATGTTCAAATTTTAAAAATAATTATACTGGTCAGTAAATTTTCCAATATGTAGGTAAGATTTGAGTTACCTGATTTAGCAATCCTTTTCCCTAATAGAATGCTGTTCAAATGCACATGAAATGACTATAAAAGTTAATTTGCCCATGGATACTTTAAATAAGGAATAAAGCAAAAACTAATCCTAGTAAATTAACATTTCAGTCTGCATGATTATGTTACTTATTTTTACAGGGATTAAAAATGATCCAAATTTGGCATTTACATGAAGTATTTAGAATTTTATGTATACACACTACTTTGAAAACAAGAAACCTCAACAAATTTGAAATATAGAGCATTAATTTTCTTGCTTTTTAAAAAAAATTGGTTTAGAGACCTGAGTTCAATCCCTGGTTGCACCAGAAAAAGAAACAAAACAAAACAAAACAAAAATAAACAAAACAAAAACAAAAACACATCAGTTCAAGGTTACTACAATAGGTTATTAAGTTCTACATGAACTTTCAGGTTTTCCTAATAATTTTTAGGTATTCTCTTCAGAGATTCTACTTTATGTTTCTCAAGTATGTTACTCTTGTTTACTAAGTTTTATTTATTTTTTTTTGTAGTGTACTATTTTCAGGTGTAAACACATGGAACAATGTTAAAAATCAGGAGTTAAATACCATTTTCTGCTTTTTCCCTGATGATTTTGCACAATAATTACTTTCTTTAATTGTAACCTTTATGTAGTTTATCATTAGAAGTCTTTTCTGAAGAAGTGATCCTATAAAAGCTAGTTTTCAAATATTGGGGTTTATTTTATCATACATATCTCCATGTGTCTTAATGTACAAGTCAGAACCCTCAGTGTTGACCAGTCAGATGTATCCCTTCTTCTAAGTCCCTGCTGAGTGAAGTGTTTTGCCACAGCTAAAAATCTGTGAAGAAAAGCAGAAGTCATTTGGGAGTTAGCTTGATGCAAACAAACAAACAAACAAACAAACAAACAAACAAACAAACTCCAGAGGAAACAAAATTGAATTGGTGTTAGCCAAAAGTAGCAATTAGGAGAGAATGGGCTTGCGCCAACATATTCCAGAAGCTTATTTGAGGAACCTGTAGTTCTTTGTTTTACCAGGCAACCTTCATGCATCTTTACTTACAAACAAAATATTCCATTTATATTGCCAAAAATGCTTTGTTTGGATACAAAGCAAAATATCCTGTTTATATTGCCAGAGATGATTTGTCGTAAAAAAGAAAAAGAATTTATTTATTCACATTTTGAACAAACTTGGAATCTTAATTCAGTCTTGTAATTGTCTTTTTAATTGTGGTATTTATTCTGCTTATTAATTTATGACTTAGTTTGAAATAGCTCTGTAACTATGGGTGTTCCATTTGAACTGCCTTTTACAGTTCCTCTACCCTCTTCTTGCTTTTTTCCCTGACCATAATCTGGAAAGCTGTATTTTCATATTTCCCCAGAAACTATTAAATACATTCTTAACTTATTAAAGTTTATAATAAAATAGTCTTTTTTTAATTCCAGAAAACTGACATGATCTAAAGTCCTTAAGCCCCTTTGTGTGCTGTACTTTTCCTGCGATTTAATTTAATTCTCTCTGTATTTTACACCTACACCTCTGCATTTTACACCTATCTTGTAGTCAATATTTATTTAAATTCGTTCAGATATTTGCTGTTTGTGGACCTTAACATGGGATCATTTGTCTTCTGCAGGAAGAGCGTCTCCTAGTTATTTATAGCCCAGGTCTGCTGATAACAAGCTTTCTCAGTGTGTACTTATCTTAAGCATGTTTGTTTATTTTACCTTTGCATCTCACTGGCTCACACATTCTTGTCTGAAATGATTTTGTTAAACGACATTGAGGAAGTCGTTCCACAGTCTAACAGGTCTTGTCTTCTGAGCTTCTTTTTCCTTTCCCCTGCATCTTACTCCTCTTTCCTGTACTAAAACCACGGCAAGTAGATGTTGTTGGACTGTCTTCAGATAGTAGTGGCTGCTGCTGTTCCACTTCTTTCTTCTCATTTTTTTTCTTTTTTCCAAATATAGTCAACAAAGATAACAGCTTTATTTTTCCATTTGAGGGGAACACCCTCTAGTGAAATCCTTTTCTTTGAATTTGGGAACTTTCATCCTGCAATAGTTCTTGGTACTGTGGGTAATAACACACAAGGCAATTATGGCTTGTTGTCTTTAATTAGTTTTAGGAGAAATCATACAAACTGAAGTACTGTTTCTTTCTCCACCTGCTACCTCTCTGGTACTTACAATACATGTGTTAGACCTCTGGAAGATGACCCATGTGTTTCTGAGGCTAATTTCTCTTTTTCATAATTTTGTCTATTCCAGCTATCCTCTGACACTGGTTTATCTTCTAATCGTGCACACTCTGTCTTGTGTCAAATCTGTTGTTAAATCCTTATCTTGGGTTCTCTTTTCTGTTATCATGTTTGCCTTCCTATGAAATGCTTTCTTTACTTTTTTATAAAATTCACTACTATGACAAAATTTATTATGTTGTCATGTATTTTTTTGAACACATGGAAAATATTTCTTTGAATTTCACACATAGACCTTTAATTTCTGGATTTCCTGTAGATATGCTTCTAATTTTGTTCCTACTTCTTTTTTCTCAAGTTTTAACTATTTGGTGTGCTCTATTGGCATGCCTTACAATGCTTATTTATAAACTGGACATTGAGTGTGAAACACTTCAGAGAGTCTGGGTAATAGAATATTTCTCTGGAGAAGAGTTACTTCTTTACTGGCTGAGAAAATGGGAACAGATCACCTACTGCAATCATGTTTGGAGAATTCATGCCTAGAAACTATCTTTTAAGGGCTGTTTTCAGCTGTTCTGTCCTTAATGCATAGCTCATGTTGTCAGTTGAAGTCTGGAATGCTTACCAGTGTTTCCTCCTTTTCTAGCTGTCCCAAATTCTGTATCCTCCCAGAACTAAATTGCAGGAAACACTGCTTAGATTTTATCCTTGTAAGCTGTATTTCCTGCTTCATTTCACAGTTTCTTGCCTTATGCAGCTTATAAATTGTCAGTTTCTTGAGGAGAAAGGCAGCAAATTTATTTGGTTTGCTACTTTTTGTCCACTCTGCAGGCTTTTCTCACTTGTCTACTTTGGTTGTCTTTTAAATGTTGAAAATTCTATATTGTCTTGTATGTTATTGTTAAAAAAGATCCAATTTTTATGTTTTTCTTGGGGAACAAGGAATGGAGTATTTTCTGAGGTTACCACTGGATCAGGACTGAGGAGTTCCCCCAGTTGGTGGTAGGAACCTCCACTCAGCAGAGTGGATTCTTGACGCTCACCACAAAAAGAATCAAAGGGTATGTCAGTGTGAGGAATAGAAGGGTTTATTGGGCGGAAAGAATTATACTCTCAAGAGACAGAGGTGCTCAAAAGAGAGGAACATATGGCTGGAGTGGGAATATTTATGTGATTTGGAGGTATGTATGAAAATCTTTGGTGTATCTGAATCTATTGAAAGCTGCAGCTCAGTTTTTAGGGGAATGACATTGGTTCATTTGAGGTGAAAGCCCACTTAGCAGGAAAAGACCCAATCTGTTATATTTTTTAGAGATGGAAGACCTAAAATGTTTTGTGTAAAAATATTCTTTGAAACTTTTGAATCTGTTTCTCTATCTTAAAGTCAGTTTGATGCCCTTTCCCTCGTGAACTAGGTTAATTTACAGACTTATAGTACTTTTAAGGAATTTAAGGGTAATGGGTCTAGAAGAAAAACATAGAATTAAAGATATGGAGATAGATAACCTTAAATAATTTTGTATCTCAAAGTTGTAGTCCTTTACAGTGCAATTTTAAAGTTACAATTTTTCTTGTCTCTCTTTTTACCAATTTTATTTCTTCTATCCTACTTCAAAATGTGATAATTGTTGTTTTTTAATGTATTTGGTACACAGTCTTACTATGCAGCGCCGATCATTGACTCAGCTGGGACTCGTAGTGATACTCTTACTTCCAGCCTCCCCAGCACTGGGATTATAGACGGTGCCACCACACCTGATCTTGGTGGCCACCTCTGCATGGCTGGGATCAGTGCCAGCGCAGCATGTGGTGCAGGGGATTGAACTCTTGTCCCTGCACTTGCCTAAGCAGGAGCTCAGTCCACTCAGCTATCTCACCTGCCCCAAAATGTGATACTTTAATAAACAAAAAACTTGTGTAAATTTTAACCTACCCTCTCCTGTATAATAAAAAAGTTATAAAAATGCTCTATGACATTTTTTCACTTAATAGCAAAGCAAGATTTTGATTGAAGAAAAAATTGTTGAAAGATTGTATTTTCTTGTTTGTTTTCTGAACTATTATACTAGAGATTGTCAGTTTGTTCCAGGACATATTCTTTATTTGAAAAACAAACATGAAGCTCACAGTGTTTTTACTAAAGATTAATTGAAACCCTAGACAAGATAAACGATATTGGAAGAAAAACTGAGAAAACTGACACTAAAAATAATTGTTCCTGGGATGATTTGTTCTTGAAGGGGGAAAACAGATTAATTGGAATGTAAGAGCTAAGGAGTCTCTGGGAACTTTGTTAAATAGATACTTATAAACATTTTTAAGAAAGCATAAGATATTACACTATGCATGAAATCTTGTAGGTAGATTCTTTAGAGGCCATCTAGTATGTCATAGGACATGCTCATTGTGGTTTGCATTTACCAAATGTGAAGTTCTAGAAAGTGAACATTGAAGAATGGCTTCTCTAAGAGCATATGCACGTGGGGAAGTCTTGTCTAATTTGTTGATGAGGTCAGTGGTTGCAGAAAGGTTGGCCATTTTCTTAATTATGCTACTGATTTTTTAGTAGGTATAGTTTAGCTATCTTTTTTTCTTTCAAATTACTTTTATAATTGAAATTCAATAAGTTTTCTGACTGTCAGGAAATGCTTCTGCAGAAGTGCATTATTTTCTCTTATAGTTTAATGCATTATTCATATGGTTTAGAGACAAAAAAAAGCACATGGATAATTAACTGTGAAATGAGAGCTAAATTTCTTACATGTTTGAACTAACTTGAATTACAGACATTCTAGATTTTAACATTCTTATGAATAAATTTGCCTATCAAAGGTTAACATTGGATTCATTGTTTTAAATCTGTGATCTCAGCTGGGAATTATTTGCACCCCCTTTTGATCTTTGTAATGCTTAGATACACTTTTTTATTGTCACACTAAGGTAACAATCTCCATGGTGTTTGTCGGATAGAGGCTAAATGCAGATTAGCCACCTAATGTGCATGCATGGGGAAGCTGATTTATAAAAAGCTGTTCCTAGCTCAAATATCAGTAGTGTCAGGGTTGAGAAATTGATCCAAACTTAAAGTTGGCATGAATAAAAGTGTAAAGAAAATGTACATAAATGTACTGTTATTCAAATAAGCATTCATTAAATTTAATATTTACCAATGTACCTATTCAAAGGTTAACATATATATGATGTATCAATATTTATATGAAAAAATTTATACAAAATGACAGTAGGGCTGGGGAGATGGCTCAGTAGAATAAGCACTGGCCTGGCAAGCATGAGGGCCTGAGTTCAATCCCTGGATCTGCCAAAGTAAATAAATAAATAAATAAATAAATAAATAAACAAACTGACAGTACCAAATGGGCAACAATGTGTGCATATCAGTGGCGTGTTCATATTTTTCTTATAGATTGACTATAAAATGTATCATATGAATGATTACTTCGTCATTGTTAACAAAACTTTTCTATTTGGTTTGTGGTGCTAAGGATGGAACCCAGGGCTTGAACACGGACAATTGCTGTCTGTTACTGAGCTACATCTCAGCCTTGCAATATAACATATGGCAAGCAGCTGTGAACAGAAAAGTTTTATTTTCCTGTGGTGAGAAGAGACATAGGAGATCTACTGAGGTATAATCTCATATGATTTTAAGTAAGACGCCATACTATTAGTGAAAGTTTTGTGCTTCAAAGGCTGTCCAAAGCTTTAGATAATCTGGGTTACACCTTGTTTATTCTGGTATTACATTTATTAAACCTACAAGTTGACGTTTGAACTTTCTCTAACAAATTCTTACTAACATCAGTAGTGAAATCATCTTTCCTGCTTGAACTGTACTGTTACTAAATATGTCCAATGAAAAGTAAGTACATTTATTTATTTATTTATTTTTTTGCGGAACCAGGGCTTGAACTCAGGCCCTTGCGCTTACCAGGGAAATGCTTATTCCACTGAGCCATCTCCCAGGCCCCAGTAAGTACCTTTAATACCAAGTTGAAAAATGATTGCTAGATACATTTAAATATTTTACTAGATAGACAGAACTCGAAATTTAAAACAACTTATCTTTCTTGCGTAAGTCACAAAATTTGCTACACCAATCTGAAAGAAGGTAGGCATGAAGGTATGCTGTTAGAACAAGAATAGTACTGTGGGGCCAGGCATTTTCAAATAAGGTATCTTTGAAATCCTACAGTAATACCTCTGAAGGCATATTACTATCATCCTCTGAAAGGTGAATGAAACTAGAGTTCTCAGTGTCATGCAACTATTAACTACACAGATAAACTTCAAATTCACTTCCTTAAATATAAAGATTTATGGTCTTTCCTCAAATTATGCTCCTTATAGTAGGAAGAATGTCATACTAATGTTCATGACTCCATTGAAAGCCCTTTTCTGTGTGATTTTGCTGAGGATGATGTGTGTAAAAGTATATTCACCCTGGGGATGAGATGCTCATAGGCAGATTGAGGAATCCAACGGACTGAACACAGTAACATGCTTACGGCAATAATTTGATATTTCTCTAAATTATATCCTTAAATTTGCCTGAAACAAATAAAATGGCCATTTTATTTATTAGTTATTTATTTATTTTGGTACAAGTTCTCTCTACACAGTTCAGACTCCTAGTGATACTTTTGTCTCAGCCTCCTTAGTGCTGACATTACAGGCATCCACCACCACGTCCAGATTCAGTGACTGGCAAGGCCTACCTGTCATTCTGGGACCAGTATGGCATGGGGTACCAGGGATCGAACCTGGGCCCTGGCACTTGCTTGGCAGGCTCTTAGATCACTGAGCTATCTCCTCAGCCCCAAACTAGTGATTTTATTTATTTATTGTTATATAATTTTCTTTTATTATGAAGAATAAAAGCAAGACCAAGCAAGACAAAAGCAAGCATAGAATCAGGGTAACATATAACAATATATGTTACAGATTTTCAAAACAAGAATAGCTGATTAACAAAGATTGATATAGCATCTATATTTATTGTCAAACCTATTGCTCAGATTCACAGATCTAGTCATAAAATATGGGACATATGATTGAATATTACCACATACTTTCAAGAAAATTTAAATTTTTGTTCTTGTCTCTCATGTTCTTTTATTACTTTTCATAAAAATTTACTTTAAAGACAGTATAGCAATAATTAATATGACATTATAAATGGTACATATTTGGAAGACCAAGATGACAGGTATTTCAAGCATGGCTTTAGTATTACACATTGCTGTTCTCAATGTAGCTGCTTAGTTCACAGATATGAGCATAGAGAGTTAGTCAAGGTATGACTTGTACCCATTAACTGCTAGTTTCAAAAAACTGATGTTGATTCTTAGGACAATTGCCTTAGCATCTTGTATATATGCAGGTCTGGTTTTGCCCCTACCTTATTTTATATATTTTCTCCTTTGTCTTTCTTCATTGTTAAATCCTTAAGTTCTGTTACTTTCCATGCAACTGCATTTATCATATCTTTCAGTTTTTATTTCTTTTGTTTTTTTGAGGTCTTACACTAAGCAGACAATATGATATACATGTAGGTCTACTTTATTTCACTCATAAGTATAATCTCAAGTTGCATCCACTTAGCTGCAAAGGCTTTGAGGTTTTTTTTATAGCTGAGTAATACTCCATTGTATAAAACTACCACATCTTTTTCATCCATTCCTCAGATGTTGTGCATTTTGTTTGTTTCCAGGATTTGGCTTTGACAAATTTTCACTAGCTGCACCCGCACCAGTGTCTTCAAGGTCTGAAAGTCTATCTTCATTTTCATTCAGATGGTTTTGTCAACTTTTAATTGTTTTTAATCTCTTGAATATTTCTTTGAATCTGCTTCATGCATTCTATTTCTTTTCTGTATATTCATTCAAGGTTTCCATCACTTTTCTATTCTCCTATATTTTTTCTCAGTTTCTTCTTTAGAGACACTTAGTAATTCTTTCATTATAGTTGTCATTTCTTTTTTCTTTTTTTACTTCAGAGATTATTTCTGATCTGATTTCCTTTATACCTTTCTGCAGCTGTTTCTTTACTTCAGACTCTATTATTTCAGAGATTTCAGGTGTATGACTTCCAATTTCTTTTATGCTAGTGTCTCCTGCTTTTGTTCTGGGTGAGCTTGGGTACTGAGAGTACATTTTGCTCCTTCTCTTTGTTGTTTTTTATAGCACTGTCCTCTGACTTTTGGTGTAGAGCTTTGGTTCAGTTTTTACCTAAGCACCTACCAATATATTACCCAAGAGAGATCACGTGGTTAAGGTAGTTACAGTTTTGTATTTACAATACTTTAATTAGGAACAGTAATAATGGGTAGTGAGATTTAGCAATTGACAAACTTGTGTCTAATGAGTTTGTATTTTAGACCATAAGAACAAGCAATACTATTGTACAGCTAAGCAGATATTAAATAGGGAATGTGCATTTAAACTATGAAATTGTAATATATTTCCACCTGGTCACCTCCTCTTGATGTACCTGGAGTCTTCCAGGCAGACTAGTTCACCCCAGTTACCTGTCGCTACCTCTCTTTCTAGAGAGAGACAGAGAGAGAGAGAGAGAGAGAGAGAGAGAGAGAGAGAGAGAGAGAGAGA
>NW_004524741.1:6113967-6118218 GCF_000260255.1 Octodon degus
GAGAGAGAGAGAGAGAAGAAAGAAATACTGTCATATATCTGGGTCTGGCACTGTACTTTAGCTTACCAGGTCAGGATCTATGAAGTTTGAACTTGTCCAGCTGGGCCTGTCTGGGGTCTGGCTGCTGTAGTCGGCTTCTTCCTGCTGGCTGCTCTGCTGGAGAGTTCCTCTCTGGCCGGTGCCAAGCTGACCGGGCAACTCTGCTATGCAGTTCTGCTCTGGTTGGTCCTAAATCAACCATGGTGCTCTGTTATGGAGTTGCTCTCTGGCTGTCAAAATGGTGATTTTAAAGTACAGAATTACAATCTATTTTGCATTGTACTTTAATTCCTTTATGTGATATTTTACATCTGAAAAGTCTGTAGCATGTCCAAATGCTATTTTTGACTTTTTGCAATATTTCTATCTGTAGAGACACTTAATACTTCTCAGTTTTGCAAAAATTATAATAAAATAATCTATTTCTTAGTGAATTTTTAAAATAAGCATCAAATTTTATCTATCTGTCTTATATTACTGAATGGCAATGTGCTTCATTTTACTGTTAGAATTCCCAACAATGCAAGGAGATTATGGGGCCAAAGAGGAAAGTGATTGATGAATGAGTGTGCCTAAGGAGAGTCACATGGAGAGAAAACATTCTCTCAGGATTTAACAGACAGCACATTGACCAGACACTGAAAAAGGATTTACAATCTGAGGTACAGGATCTCAGGATAAATCTTGAGGGGATTTCACTGACCTTATCAGACCCCAAAGCTACAACTCTTGTTTCATAGATCCTGCTTTACCTTGGTCTTAACCATCCAGCAGAAAAGTATAAAAATGAAGTATAAGAAGTAAAGCCATGGTGTTATGTTGAGCTGTAGGGGACTCAGGTCAACAATTCCTGACATTGCCAGTGAAGCTGAAGACCCAATACTATTATGGACTACTGGACTCTTTTAGAATATTTTGCTGAGTTAACTCACCTATAATATTCAAATAATGCAACTAAACAAAAAAGGGGATACAGATGAATGTCCATTTTGTATCTGTGTATTCAAAATGATTAGGATAGATATGTAGTTATATTCTCTTAATGAATAGAGGGATTTGTTCTAATAGTGTTTGTAAATAGGATATAATGTCCACTTCTTGTACAGCAATTAACCACTAGGAAGAATGTATGCAATGTGTTTGTGTTAATTTTTGAAACTGACCTACCCATTTGGTTTGAAACTGTCTCATTGCTATTTGTTTCTCAATAAAATTATGGGAAAAAAGAATTCTCAACAATGTCAAAGAGTGAAATAAAGTTTTAGTGAGGTGGGATGTGTTGACTTGCCAGAAAATGTGGGTGCTTTGATTTAATGTTTTTTTATGATTGCTTAAAATGTTCTTGTGGTTTAATTTTTTGATCATTAATTGGAGTAGATGTGATATAATAAATTTAGTTAAGTTTCAAATTGTGCATTTTCTTTGTGTCATAAGATGAAACACCTTTCACATTAAATGGAAGATGAGAGCCATCCAGGAACTATGACATACAGCATACACGACTATGTTCTGCATTCTAAAATTACTACTTATAATTTTTATAGCTTATGATGAAGCCAAACATTTTGATACTTTCAATTTTATTTATGTAATTACTTTAAAGATTTTCTCAGCTAGATAAGTGTTAGATGATATTATAACTTACATTCTGCAATGTTTTTTGTGGCTTTTAAATAGCACCTTCCCATAGAAATCTGTATAGATGAGCATAATCTTGAGACACTGTTTTATGGGGATATAAAAAATTTGTACTGAGTCAAAAACTAAATAATTTAAGATATAAAAACTAGTAGGGACAGCCCTATAGCTCAGCAGACTAACGTGCCTACTTAGGCAAATGAAAGGACCAGGATTTGATCCCCGGCATGTCATGCTGGTCTTTCTGCCAGGGAGGAATGTGATTGAGATTGGGTATGGTGGAGAACCTGTAATCCCAGTGCTTGGGAGACTGAAACTGGGAGGATCACTAGGAGTCCAGTCTTCATAGTGAGATCCTGTAGGTCCTGTACTAAATATACTAAAAAGAAAAAAAGAGAGAAATAAAGCATCATGTTAAAAATAATAAAAAATATAATAACTTTAGTGACTACATAGAAAGTGACAAAAAAAAAAAAGAAGTTGATATCTGTTTGGTACCCAGCCCAAGCTCGATGTGTGAGTGAGACCTTCCCCCATGCTCTCAGGACTCCTCCAGACCCAGCCCAGGCCAGGCATACAGGCCTAGTGTGAAACTCTCCAGCTGAAGTCCCTAGTTAGGCCAGGACCACCCAGCTAATCCAGGAGCAGGACATCTTGCCAGAGGGGCACAGTGTGTTCACTTCTATGGGCTGCAGCAGGAAGAAGCTGAGCACAGCAGCTAGACCAAAACCAGGCACATCAAGACAAGTTCAAACTTGGTAGAAATGGACCTGGTAAGCTGAGACACTTCGTAAGATCCAGATCTATGACAGCATCCTCTCTCTTTCTCTGTCGACTGAGAGACGGGGCAAAAGGTAATCAGGAAGAACTAGTCTTCCTGGAAGGCACCAGGTACATCACAGGGAGAGGATCAGACAGAACTTAGGGGGACAACGTAAATACAAATTCCCAATTTGATATCTGCTTACCTATACAGACATAATGCTTGCTCTTACTGTCTAAAATACAAACCCATTAGTTACAAAAGTTTGTCAACTGCTAAATACCACTACCCATTATTAGTGTTCCTAATTGTAGTTCTGTAAATACAAAATTATGACTGTCTTAACCATATAATCTCTCTTGGGTAAAAATTTCGGCAGGTCTAAAATTATAACTGCAACAAAACACTACACCAAAGGTTGGAGAACAGTGCTATACAAAATGACAAAGAGAAGGAGCAAAATGCAATCTCAGGCTCTGAGCCCACCCAGAACAAATGCAGGAGACACTAGCATAAAAGAAATTAGGAATCACACAGCTGAAATGTCTGAATTAATAGCATCTGAAGTAAAGAAACAAGTGCAGAAAGGTTTAGAGGAAATCAGATCAGAAATAGCCTCTGAAATTTAAAAAAAAGCATGCCTTTTTGTGTGGGGTGTGGCTAGTTGTTGGATGGGTGGAATGAAGGGCATGGCTGAAGGATAGGTTTACCAGACAGGAGTAAGGGAAAGAGCTGAGCTGTGGTTCTGCATTGTGACTGTTATCTTTTGTTCTGTATAAAGCATTTTCTGAGCTCTCTGGAGCACTTATAAAATGGGGTGTTAATTTATTCCAAACCACTTTTGAGTTAAGATCAAATATTTTGCTTATATTTTAAAGAATGAATATATGTTCCATAGACATTCTTTATAAAAAAGTCTTTCTAATTACACACAAAGCCATGAGGACTACAGTGTGTAACCATGGGCAGATCAATTCTTGCTATTAGAGTGAAACTTCCTTGGCAACTAACTGAGTTATAGGGCTTGGCTGGGTTCTTCTCTCTTCCTTGGCTTCCTCTGGACCTCCCTGCTTTCTTGCTACTTGTCTTTGTCCTTTCATCCTTTCAATTACAAAGTACTTTTATCTCTTAAAACAGTTAATTTGAGCAAATAATAGATATTTGTAGTCTTTGTAAATAAATGTGGATAAAAATGTATTCTGAGTTCTGCCTAGCCTCCAGATTTTGAATTTTCTCCTAAATTAGAAAAGAAAATAGCAAAAATATTCTACAGTATGTGCTACCTAAATTACCATTGTGCACAGGAATTAAAAAAAATTTGGGGGGAGTTACTTTATTTTTCCCAGCTCTATAAAGCATGAATGGCAAAATGTATATACATTTAAGGTATACAATGTGATGTTTCTGTGTTTGTGCAAAATGAAACCATTACCATGATGAAATAGGTGGATAATATATTCATCATCTCAATTGGTTTCCACTTTTCTTTTTTTGAGATCTATCCTCTTTTGGAAATTTCAAGCACATACGTGATTAACAATCAATGCCAGGTTGTAGCTAGATCAACAAACTGCATTCATCTGACACCTGGATGTCTGTGTTATTTCTGACCAACTTTCTTTTCTTTTACCTAGAAACCTGGGAACATCGCTGTTCGATTCTATGAGTTTGACAGGTTGTTTTTGTTTGTTTGTTTGTTTTTTAAGATTTTACAAGTGAGTGAGATTATGCAATATTTGTATTTCTTTTTTTTTAATTTTTATTTATTTATTTATTTGAGAGAGAGAGAGAGAGAGAGAGAGAGAGAGAGA
>NW_004524741.1:6118318-6121041 GCF_000260255.1 Octodon degus
TTGAACCGCGGTCCCTGATGCTTTTGCTAAGCTTGTTCTAAGTAGGTGCTTTAGACCACCGAGCCATCTCTCCAGCCCCAATATTTGTATTTCTATGTCCAGTTTATTTCACTTAACATATTTTTTGCAGGCTCAACATTGTTGTTATAAATGCTGCAATTTCCTTTTGTAGTTTATTTAGTTGGATAAAAAAGAAATTAAACTCTGGCTGCTGCCTAAGCAGGCGCTTTAGTCTGCTGAGCTATCTGACCGGTCTTTCAGCTATGTAGCCTGCTGAATAATTTTTTAAAAAAATATATTAAACACTGAATGTATATTCAGTCATAGCCAGTGGTTGAAAAAAAAGGCTGGAGGGAGGCCCACTGAGGGGCTGGAGCTTGTGAACATGGATGTGGGGCCTGTGTTCAGAAGCCAGGCTCAGCTTGAGTTACATAGAATTGGAAGGACAGCACTGGTTCACTGGCCCTACTGTGTGTCTGTGTCAGCCTTCAGTATGGTTTTGGGATCGGTCTGACTCCTTTGTCTACCAGTAAATAGTGACAAATCTTGGTTTGAGCATTGCTTATTAATTCTAGATTGTAGGAGAGAACAACTTAGCCAAGCTTGCTGCCTAGGAGCAGATTCTGGGGCACACCACAATTCCACACCTGCTATCAGCCACCTGCCTGGGCTGCTTAGTGTCCCTCCCACATGGTGCAGACCCTGGGACAGGAAGCATCTCCACATCTACCCACATCTGCACAGCTGACCAGAAGCAATTTCAGGGACCACCTGAAGGAGGGTACACCTGAGGTTTAATCAGCACAGGGCAACAGAGTTGACACCCGACAGATGCCCAATAGAGACTGAATAAGAGAAACCTTAAGAGATAAGGAAGAGAGGGAAAAGCAAAATAGGGATCTACTCGTGAGAGACCCAAGATCAGACCAGGAATTCCATAGGGCCTGTATTTGCTTGAGGGAGGCCAAGTTTGGAGGATGAAGTCATCAGGGAATAATACTGAAGGAGAGAGTAATTATTCTAGCAGTATCCTTGGCCTCTGGCACTACCACCTGCATCCAGTAGAAACCAGTGATCTAAAGTATTATAGGCTAATGTACTGGTAGTCTGCACTAAAGTCATAGTTTTAGCTCTGGTTAAGGGATGTCCAGGAGTGGATCATAGGATTTGACATTTTTCAGTTGTTATTTGATTCCATAGATGTCACTGAATACCCTATACCCATAGTAACATTGTAGTGGAGAACAACTAGTTTTTTCCCCTGTGCCAAATCTGGAGTTTTTGGAGATCATAAACAATCAAAATAGAAATATGAATGAATAATAGATTCATCAAGGGTACAGGATCCTCCCTAAAGATGAGAGACAGAGATACTTGAAGTAAAGTACATGAAATTCATAAATTTCAGAAATGACCAATGTGAACACAGAGTTCATGAAAGTGAAAACAAAATAATAAATTATGGTGAAGTACTAGAAGCCGCACAAGAAACTAAGAGGCCAGTGAGACAGCTCAGTAGACTAAGCACTTGCTTAGGCAAGCACAGGCACTGGGCTTCAATCCATGGCCCCTCATGCTGCATAAGTCCTGTCCCTGTGCACACTGAGTTGGGTGTGGTGGCACATGTCTGTAATCCCAGTGCTGGGGAGGCTGAAAGCAGAAGGATCACTAGGAATCCAAGCTGCAGAGTGAGACCTTGACCAAATACATGAAAAAAAGAAAATAATAAGACAAGCAAAGACTATCCAGAAGGACTAGATGACATCAAGACCAATCTAAGTATGAGGTCCTAAGTTTGATCTCCGGTACTGAAAAAAAAATGTACATCTACAGGGTGAGACCACAGGGTAAAACCCTATCTCAAAGAAAAACAACAACTAAAACTAAAAAAAAAATGCTGGGAATATATCTCAGTGGTACAATACCTCTGGATTCAATCTCCATTACTGTAAAAAATGAATAAAAAATAAAATCTTTGGGCTGGGAGATGGCTCAGTGGAATAAGTGCTTCCCTGGCAAGCGTGAGGGCCTGAGTTCAATCCCTGGTTCTGCCAAACAAACAAACAAAAGCAAAGCAAAACCAGTCTAAGGCTAATGGGAGTTAGAAAAAAGCAAAATATTACATAGATGGATTTGCTAACATGTTTACAGAAATCATAGAAGAAAATTTTCCAAGTATAAGAGTTTAATATACAAATAAGTGACTTTTACACAATACCAAACATTTATGAAAAAAGAAGCTTATCAAGGAATATCCTTATTAAATGGCCAGGTATCTAAAAACAAATGAACACATAAACTTTTAAAAGACACCAGAGTAAAATAAAACATTACATATAGAGTTAAACCAATGAGAATTAGACCAGACTCTTCAGCACAGACCTTAAAGCTCCAGAGAGCTTGTAGTAATTTAAACCTTAAAAACAAACAACTTCCAACCTAGATAAAATTATCTAGCAAAGATACCCTTCAAAATAGGCAGAGAAATAAGGTATTCTTTGAAGAAGATCAGCTCAAAAGATACTAAGCCAGCACTGAAGAAAATACTGAAGAATATTCCGGTTGGAAAAAGCAAAATGGATACACCCAAAATCCCAAATGAATGAAAGTACCAAGTAAGATCAATACATACCCAACAACAAGAGATGAGAAGAAAAGAAAAACAAGTCACCAACAAAGAAAAGATGCAATGAGAGTAAATGTTCAACACACCTCAGTAGTAT
>NW_004524741.1:6128745-6131629 GCF_000260255.1 Octodon degus
AACTCATCCAATTCAAAAAGATATTCATAGACTAAAAATTAAAGGATGGAAAACAGTATTCCATGCATTTGGTCACGGAAAACAAGCAGGCACCACAATTTTAATCTTAGGATGATTTTCAAGGTAAAACTGATTAACAGGGAAAAGAACACCCTACACATTATTTAATGAATCAACCTAACAAGAAGAGATAACGTTTATAAATATTTATGCACCAAACACTGGAGCACCTATCTTTATAAAAAAATCTAGTGAAATTAACAGATCAAATAAACACTTAACACAAGCATAGTATAGAGATTTAGCACTCCCTCTTCACAGAGTGATAGGTCAACAAAACAAAAAAGAAAAGAAATATCAGAGCTTGACTGCACTTTAAACATGTGGACCTAATAGGCACACTGGTACCTCAGCTTGTCACTGCTTTTGTTTGTGAGCAAAAGGAGGGAGGGAGGAAAGAGAAAAGGGGATTAAAAACAAAGAACTCTGCTGTATTTTTTTGCCTGTACCAACCACCCAAGATGACTGTAAAATGCATGTTTTACAAATACATACACAGTAAATAAATTAATCAAAAAAGTTTATATAATAGGATTTTTTCACAGTCTCATTGAAAAGGTAATTGGAAGAATAGAAATATGTTCAATAATTTTATGCCATTATTTTATATTTTGGTTTATTTATTAATTAGTTTCTTGGCATAATTATCATTTTATAATGAAAGTTACAGTTTTATTTTTAATAGGTATTTTTAATTGAGAAGTTAATGTTTTGACATGCAAAGTCTAGATTCATTAAAAATTAAAATTATATAATCTACCAATAAAATGAAGACAATAATGCTTCTATGTTCACCTTGTTTTTGATGTACTATGATAGACACATGTATGTACCTTCAGCATTTTTGTAGAAATCAGAGTAAAGAATATAATCAATAGAAAGTAAAAAAGGAACAAATTTGGTATACAGTTTTAAACTGAATGCTGTACATTTTTCATTCAGTTTAACACATCTGCTGATTTTTCAGAATTATCATCACACAACAAAGATAATTACTAGTCAAGAAAAATATTTCTAAAAATTTTAAAAGAAATGCTGGATGATAATTTTTTTTTCTTTAAAGCAGCTTGCTAAGTGTTTTATGGCTGCTGGGTTTAATAGAAGTAACCATGGAAACAGTCTCAATATTTTGAGGTTGAATGGGATTTATAATATCCATTTAAAACATAAACACTTTGACAGCTGTAAGAATATGTATGTTTCTTCAAATTTTGGTTTGATGGTGCTGTTTGGGGAACTGAACAAATAGACATTAAAAAAGAAGAAGTTTAAGATATTCTTGGAATGTTAAAAGGAACATCCTCATAATTTGCTTTCTCTTCGGCGAGTTCTCTATTTTGGAGGATCTAGTGAAGGATGAGAAAATTGATAAAATTCAAGATTTCCCTGGAAATGACTTGATTATTTTTGTTCTCTTATCTTCATGCTCCAGTTTCCTTTTTTATTTCATTCTTTTGACTTAATCAGCTTGAATGTAATTGTCAGTATACTTTGATACTTTCCACAATACATTCAGAAAGGTGCTGCATCATTAATAGTCTTATTTATTTATTTATTTATTTATTTATTTATTTATTGGCAGAACCAGGGATTGAACTCAGGCCCTTGCGTTTGCCAGGGAAGCGCTTATTCCATTGAGCCATCTCACCAGCCCAATAGTCTTTATTAAAAGACACTTGGCATGATATCTAAAGTGATTGTTTTTCAATTTTATTAGGATTTTTAAAATAACTGCTAAACCTTAAACTTCACTTATTCTATTAACTACATCTTAATTTGTATCCTATTTCATCCTTAAAAATCAAGATCAAGTGATGTTACCCTTAGAAAATGAATTAGAGACCATGATTTTCAAAGCTTGAGAATAATTTAAGTGAAAATTTCTTTAACTTTATAATTGTACCCTAATGGTAGGATAAAGTTTAAAGCAGAAGCACAAATCAATCGGCTTTATTTTCTTATTCCCATGAGTAACTCCCCAGATATCTACTCTTCACTTTTTATTTTTACCACATTATTTACATCTGTAGTTTTCAATAAAATTCTTGAGAATGCTCTTGGCATTTTGATGAGATTTGCTTTAGTACAGAACTCCAAGTGACAGTGGCTCATTGAGGAGAGAGGATAATCCTTTTTCAAGTACATGTTTGGAGAGTGGATAGAGCCGGGCAGGTAGGGTCTAGTGTTCTGTGGTGCTGTTCTCAGATCCTCAACGAACTTCCACTCCGTGGCTGCAATAAACGTGGCCTCTCCTGCCAGTGTTTCCCCACTGGCTAAGTAGCCATTCTGACTCCACCTGTCGCGTTTCTAATCAAAAGAGAGAGAATGACAGGAAGAAAAATGTTCTGAGGGTCTTTGAAAAAAGACATTTGAAAACCACCTGGAGACACAGCTAGATTTCAGTCAGATAAAGACAGACAAGGCAATAGGGCACCGCTGGGCTCTGTGTGCCTGGGGCGAAGAGGGAGGTAAGTTAGAAGGATGGGCCTGCTCCTCTCTGATGCATTGTTTTTTGGACCTTTGAATATGTCTTCTTCCTTTTTTTACACTATTTATGCCCCTTCCTCGTATTGCTTTGCTAAATCTAGGGTCAGTGTTCTCCAGGGTTTGTACAGAGCAAATGTTGGTCCCAGAGGTCTATGTTCTTTCACATTGCCTTTCTCATCCAGACTTTTGCTTTTCCTGGAGATAACAACATCTTTGAGTTTTCATTTATTCACTTTTCGTTTGTCATTTATATATCTTCAAACTGTTCAGGAAAGAGTAAATTTTGCTCACTATGGTCAAGTATGTCAGACTATGTCTGTCTCTCTGTCCATCATCT
>NW_004524741.1:6131729-6135267 GCF_000260255.1 Octodon degus
TGTCTCCTGAGCAGGGTGCCGCTGCTGTCTTCTGGGATTTCCCCTCTGGGCCTTGTAAAAGCTCTTCCACTTTTACTTGTGAAAATGAACTTGGGGAACATTTTGCCTTTTTATCCTCTGCATTTTACTCATGGAGAAATACAGTGCTCACCAAGAAGATTCATTCTGTCAAAGATGGAAGCAGGTGAGCGGGGGCAAATAGAATGCTGCGTCTGGCAATAATCGGATCTTGGAATCTCTTGCCTCCACCTTATTTCAAGAGCCCAGATTTCAGTGAAACTTGCATTTCTTTTTATAACAATAAGTTCTTTTGGAAAAGACCAAACTTGCGATCATCAGCCTGGCAGTAAACATTTCCTCCGGCTGCTTCCCTGAGCGATGTCCTTGGTTCTCTTGTATCAGTGGAAAACGTTCTGCCTGACAATTCCCAACCCACTCTGGCTTGCCTGAACTTTGTACCATGCAAGCAGCAAGAAGGGCTCTATGAGATAAGAAGTGAGTAAATAGGATTAGTGCCCTTAATCAGGGCTAATCGATCATTTCAAGTGGAAAATTCATTTAGTTTGGCTGACTGGAACTGCATTGACAGCAGATTGTGGAATAATGCTGTAATTAATTATATATTTAAGATACTCTTCAATCTTCTTAGAGGGTTAATTTATTTTTCCCTCTGCCTTTCCCTCATCATAAAGATTTAAACCTCCTAACCACTGTCCCAGAATGGCTTTTATATTCATTTAACTCAATTTTCACTAACTAATTTTTAAATGGAGTTTCTTTCACAACTCAAAGTAAATATTTAGTGTGAGTTTAAGGTGCCAAGTTTTATGTTGGCCCTATTTGGAATTTTGTGTGGTGTCAACTAATGATAGTTCAGATAGCTTCATTTGTCTTTGTCTCCTGTATTCCAAGCAAGTGAATTTCAGAGATTATGAAAATTGCATAAGAAAAATATGATCCTAGTGTAAAACATAAAGGCATATTTTCCTCAAGTAATTATTTGGAAAGAAAAAGGAACTCTTAACAAAGGGCTATGTGCTTCTTCTAATGGCTTCTCTAAAGGATTCTTCATAATTATTCTACCTTGTAGTGTGCCCTGTCAGCACAGCCAAGTATGACAAGCAAATGAAATGATCAATGCAGTTCAGAGTCTATTTTCAGCTGAGCAGTGACTGCTGAGAGCAGACTGTCACTTGTCCATCGGTGAGTAGGCCCATTAGTGACATGAAGGCTTTGATGCCAGCCAAATGAAAAGTGAACTTAGATTGTTGCTAGCCAGCAAATCAATTCCCAGCAAGTGATAATATCCATTCAAACATATTAACCAACTACTGAGATCTGCAGTGATTGCTAAGGCTGCTTTCAATTTCTATGTGAGCTTTTATTTTACTAGTGTTTTTCCAGATGAACTTAATTTCAATGGATAATTCTTTCAGCACAATCCGTTTTAGATTAATAAAGGATATCTCACTGCCTACAAGCATATCCATATCTATTATGTGATGGCTTGTCAATAAGTTATATTTATAATCTTCCTAGAAGGAGTCTATCATTAAAAATGATCATTTTAAAAGATAATACTCTGATTGCTTATCCTGGACCATGTTCCACATTTAGTGCTTCTTGCATTATATTTAATTTCCCCTTTAATATTAATCAAATTTGGTGAAATCCCTGATGCTTAGGTTAAAAATATCATACAAATTCACAATTCAAAATGGAAAAAGATATGTGTTAGTCATAATAAAGTTGAAAAGTAGAATTTTAAGTGATTAAGCTTCAAACCATCCATCAATGGATGTGCAGCAGTACTGGTGTATAAAACAATTGATGCATAGTTGCACTGAGAGTGTAATAGTCCGAAGCACAGGAAACTGTGCAGATCAGATCCTTGCAGAGCTCGCGTTCACTTTTGCCCATTCTGAAAGACAGACTGACAAACTGTAGCTCATTTGGGTGAAGGCAATAACAAAGTGAGCATTGTAGCCTATTGAGAACAGCTAGTGTAACTTTGGAACTTGGCCAAGGAAAAGAATGCGTAGGAACTGTGTGACAGTGAGTAACTATCTTTAAGCTCACTCACTCCTGTTTAACACAGGAGCTGTGTTCTTCAAAACTGTTGATTGAATCAGCATTCTGATGCTGGTAACAGCATAGTCCATAGGCAGCCCTGTGGATATCGAAATATTCCAGCATTACTTACTGAAAATACCATTAATTTTCCATTGCTTCCAAGTACCATCTTTGGTCTAGGTTAACTGTCTATACATTCAAGTGCTCGTTTCTGAGATATTTCCATAGAATTATGCTGAGATAGTCTCTCCTTAAAAGTTATTAACTTAAACAACTTAATTAACTTAGAAATTAACTTTTGTTTTGATATTTAATGATTTTGTTAAACCTTGGACTTCGACTTCAAAAGCAGCATTTTTTTGGGCAGAACTGGGGATTGAACTCAGGCATTTGCACATGCCAAGCAAGCACTTATTCTACTGAGCTATCTCCCTGACCCCTGCAGTAATTATTCTTGACCATTGCAGCTACATTTTTGGAAACATAATAAATTTTAAAAAGAAAAATTTGGAAGTTTGATTTTAATTTCACTATTTAAATATATATTTGATGGAAAATTAATATCTTTTCAATATAGTGGTACACTGGTTCATGAACTTAACTTGGTTCATGATTCTGGGGAAGATGACCACGGTCATGTTCTTCACTCACCATGGAGTTCAGGAAGGAAGAAAATTTTTTCTGAGTGCTTCTGTTTGAGAATTGAACTGTTTACCCCTAGAAATTTTTATAAACTGAGGAATTACTGTGGTAAATCTTTCAACTCAAAAATAAATTTTTTCTCTCCATTTATGTAAATTTAAAAATTCACTTTAGAGTTTATAGTTTTACAAAAAGATGAATTACACACTTTGTTTTAGTTTTTGTCTTTTTGAGCCAGGGTGTCAATTACGTAGTTCAGGCTTCCCTTAAACTAACTTTGCAAGCTCAGGCTGGCCTCAAACCCACAACAATCTTCCTGCCTCAACCTCCTGATTGCTGCGATTATAGGTGTGCACCACTACACCTGGTACATACCTGTTCTTATTATTTCTAGGAGCTTCACACTGATTCTATTATAATAGTATGTTTAAAAATTATAATTTATTTATTTATTGGTGCTATGCTGAAATACAATTGATTTTCAGGAAAATAATTGCTAGCACCTAACAACACAGTTGCCAGTTGAACTTAATTATAATTCACATGGATTTCTCTGTATATAATCATTGAATTAGTCCATTTTCTAGTTCTGGGACAAAATTTCTGACCCCCACCCACCACTTAAACAAGCAAAGGTTTGTTTTGGTTCACAGTTTTAGTGGGTCGAGTCTATGGCTGTTTGGCTCCACATTAGAAATGGCACGGAGGAAGGATGTGACAGAGGAAACCTGACCAGCCTATGGCAGCCAGGAAGCACAGAGAGAGAGAGAGACAGAGAGAGAGAGAGAGAGAGAGAGAGAGAGAGAGAGAGAGAGAGAGAAGA
>NW_004524741.1:6135574-6154016 GCF_000260255.1 Octodon degus
GGAGAGGGGAGAGGGGAGAGGGGAGAGGGGAGGAGGCAAGGAAAAGAATTAACTCTAACGGGTCACACTCCAGTGTCCTGCAACTTCTGAACACAGACTTTGGGAAAAACTTTTATATGCAAACCATAGCATATATTATCTGTGAATGTTATAAGTTTTTATACTTTCTTTTGGTTATTGTGCTAGCTTTTGTCTTCAGCAAAATACTGTTATTGGAAAGAACACAGAGGTAGTGATCTCCTTGTAGCACAAGGCAACTTTATTATAGTCCACTGGCATTTACCAAAATTGCTACTATAACTTAGTTTAAAGCAATGATCTCACTTGTTTTCATTTTCTTTTATCTTACTTTATACTTTTTTTTCTCTTCATTACGTATTTATTATTATTATATGACTTTTCCAGTAGATTAGCATACAATTATAGATTATTTTATCTTTTATTGTCTATTTTCTAAGATCTATTTATTTGGTACAGAGTCTCACTACACAGCTCAGACTCATAGTGATCCTCCTGTCTCAGCCACCTCAGCACTGGAATTACAGGTGTGTGTCATCACACCCTGTTTCAGTGACCAGCGAGACTCAGGGGCTGGCACAGCAGGCAGTACTGGGGATGGAACCTGGGTCCTTGCCAGGCAGGTGTTCAGACAGCCAAGCTATCTTTCCAGCCCTTTTTTATCTTTTACTGTTTATTATCTTTCTCCAAAAAGAATTCACACTGCTTCTGGTGGATTTGAAGGAGCAATAACAATTTCGATTAAATGATTTAGTTTAAAGAATGGAGATGATTTGATGTAGAGCTTCAATCCTGTTATAGTTTTGTTTCTAGTTCACTCTTCCTCTGAAAATGTTTCCCTTTGGGACACCAGAATCAATTTGTGGACTCTTTACTGGTTATATCCTTAGCAGATGTGGAGTCTTATCTTTCCATTTAGAACCTTTAGAAACTGACAGAATTCTTAGAGAAGACAAGTGCAAATCTTGAATTGGCTTTTCCTTTTGCCGTTATTAGCTTTCTAAAGTCTGCCTGGAATTAGTTTTAGACTTTGTTTAGATCTTAAATTGGTTTTACAAATTTTCCATCAAAATTAGGAGAAAATTATATTGTGCCAAGACTTTAAGGGGGCGTTTAGAACTCATTCCTAATTCTGTCTAGCTCTAAAGTATATCTCCTTAGTCAATAAATTAGTAAGTTATTTCTTACTAATCTTGTAATTTTCACCAAACAATGCCCAAGACTGGGTAGCTCAGTAGTAGACTGTGAGGCCAATGGCTCAATCATAAACTATCATAAAACATAATAAGACAAGACAAGACAAAGGCACAGTGATTCTTAGATGTCACCAGAAAAACAGATGAATGGTCACGGTGTCCCAGTGACCTTTGAGAATTCACCAAACTTACTCTTCCTCCTTTTAGGTTAGGTAGGTGATCCAATTTTCTCAGAATGACAGGGATGTAAATTCTCAGCCACAGTAAAAAAAAAAAAACAAGTTCACAAAAGTTAATGTATAAAAAGAATATCAATGTATCTGGGTTTAATTTTAACCATAAAACTATCATGAATTTGGAAGATTTACATAGGCCAATTAGTTGTTATTAGTGTCAATAAGTGTCCAAAAAAA
This sequence comes from Octodon degus, assembly GCF_000260255.1. NCBI lineage: Eukaryota > Metazoa > Chordata > Mammalia > Rodentia > Octodontidae > Octodon > Octodon degus. The sequence continues at coordinate 6,137,202 of NW_004524741.1, forward strand.
GAGAAAGTAAAATTAGATGATTTTATGTTATCAAGTATTGAAAGTCTGAATAATTATTGCAATGCTGTATGAGTAGAGCATCCCAGTCTGGTTGAGAGTCCCTCAACCCACAGATCAGGATGTCTCCTGAGTAAGCGAATGCTGCTGCCTTACACATTTTGAGGCTTCCTTTTTCTCTGTACTAAGGTGACTGATTCTTTTTATTCCACTTTTACCTTCCTGAAGAAAAGTATTTTGGAGATGTGAATATTTCACAATGTTCAATCCAATCATTAGTGATATACGTGTTTAAATTTCTACAGTGATCAATTACGTTGATTGTGTGAAACACCTTGTTTTTCCATCTTACTCAATATTCAACCTTGCATACAACAATTCAAGACAGATATTAGGCACATTGTTATTACATAGTATACTACAAAATAAAAGTTTAGAATTTTATAAATTCTTGAAATAATTTCTATTAAATTATAATTTTAACTCTAAGAAGTATTTCAAAAATTGTGATCAGTACAATAGATGTGTAGAGCTTTGCATGTTTTAAAATTATCATTACATGCTTATAATATTTATATTTGTCATAAACTGTTATCTGCCCATACCTATAATAATTATTATGTCTTTAAATAAAGGAATTGACTTCTCTGGAATTTGTATTAAAAAAACCCCAATCTTGGAATTAAGTGGTATTGAAAATTTGTTCCAGATCTAAAATTTAAATACTTTTACTTAAGTAGATTTAAGAACTCATCATTTTGCTGGATGTCTTTTAATCTTGGTTATAACACATATGTGCTACCTTGACTGGTTATAGACATGTATATGAGAATCACTTCTTCCATATGATGGCAGTTGAGAGTTGGTCTCTACTGTTGAAAGATGGAATATAAATATGTCAATATTGTGGCTCATAAATGGTCTAAGTATTGATATTTGGATATATTTAGCTAAGTGAATAAGCCTGAAAAGACAGACAAAAAGTTCACAGGAAAATATACATACTTTTCTCAAAATATAATCTTAAAATTATAGGTCCACTCATAACTGTGCAGTTACTGTGGATCACTTATTCTCATGATGGGCTTTTGATGTTCCTCTTAGGACCTTAAGCACTTGAGACTACCTGAAAGCACCAGGAAACATTTTTTATATAGAAGTACAGGCTAGGGAGATACCTCAGTGTTTTAAGTGCCTGCCTGTAAAGCACAAGGACCTAAATTTGATTCCAGGTACTGCATGCTATGCTGGCCCTAGAACTCTGGGTGTGGTGGCACATACCTGTAATCCCAACACTGGGGAGACTGAGACAGAAGGATCACTATGAGTCTGAGCTGTGTAGTAAGACCCTGTATCAAATAAATAAATAAAATATGTATATAGAGGTATACATATTTCCTTTCATTTTTGAAGATACCAGTTAAGAACCTTTTATGACATGCTGTTTTAACACATATCTTCATATTTAAAAGAATGATGCAAATAATGCTAAAGTAGAATAAGTTCTATTTCATAATACAATAAAATAAGGATAATCTTTTATTCCCATTTTTACAGTCTAAGTATTGCCTTTTTGAGATTTTGAAGTACTCTTCTATTTTTTAATTGTTGTACATTAAAATTACTGAACAAAGACCATTTGACTTAGCATTTAACTTGTAACTTTGTATTTTAAAAATGTGCCTCTTTAAAATGTGGTTTATCTCCATATCTGTGTAATTTTTTTCATGTCTCATGTTACAGTTAGTGTTTTCACCTGTGGAGACCTAAGAATATTACTTCTTTTTCAGGTCTTTTCCAAGAAGGAGGTTTAGGTAATCACTTACAAATAGGTGAAACTAGTTTGACCTTGGAACACTTAGCAACTGATTTTCTTCTTGGAAATAATTATACCAAAAAACTCTCCATAATGAGTAACAGTTATTTGTGAAAGCAATGTACAAATATTCTTTGTTATAGCTCTAGCAAATTAGACTTTGAAAATATGTTAAGCATTCTGAGGTGTGGACAAGTAATCATCTGTTCTTTCACTATTTAATTGCTTTTTAAATTGCATCTGTGATTTCGACCTCTAGCATAAAGCAAGCATGACTCATTGAGTTACCGAGACAGTAGTGGATGTACTTGTAGATGCATGTTATCTTACACATCAAATTCTGACAAATTTTGGGTTAATTTATGGATGGTTTGCACAAAGAGAGATACTTAAAATGTACTTTTCAATGAATGGAAGTAAAGATTTTTGAACTAATATATTTGTATAATATGTTATAAAATAAGAAAAAAAAAAAACCCTTATTTTGATTTTTACTTTAAAGGGGTTATTGGGAAGAAAATGTCAATTGATTTCCATGTCAGTACAATTTAAAATTCTCTATAAAGAATTGAAATTGGTTTTGTATTAAGAAATAAATAAACAAACAAAACCCCCTAATGTTCTAGGTGATATAGATAATTTACTAATATGTCACCATTATGCGGCCACTCAGTTTGTGGTAGGCCCGTGATTTAAGGCTGGGTCTACCTTGTTAGACTTATTTGTGTTTTGCCAATCTAAGTTAGATTTTTTTCTAGAAATAATGGATATATTAGTCAATAAATTCATAAAATGAACAAGTCACAAGTGAAAGATAATTTATCAAAATTTAAGGTTTGATATTTACCATATATAAAATATCATAAAGTGTACTTGTAAAATCTTCAAATCAAATCTTTATTTCTTCTTTTCTCTTTCCTTTATGAATACAACTACCTTTCACTCCCCCACACCTCATTGGTCATTCCTCATTCCACAGCCCCGAGGAACCTGGAAAGAGATGCTCTGGAATTCAAACCTTGAATGTTTGAACAAGAGTCACAGAGCTCCTTCACATAGCGTTACGGTTTGTGTCGAGCTGTCCCCCAAAGCCTCATGTAAGTTATGGGGCAGACACAGCTGGAGGAGCAGTGAGTGACTTGAGGGGCCTGGCAGAGGGCCAGGGCAGGGCCTGAGGGGCAGGGCCAGAGAGGTGTGAACCATTACACTGGCTAGCCTGTGCATTCTCAGAGATGTGGAGAGGGTCATTCTGGACACAGCAGCACCCCAGGCTCTCCTCCAGTGTCTTGAAACCTCCAGTAACTGTGAGCTAAACAAACCTTTCCTTCCCTCAGTTTGAGTGTCAGGTATTTGTCTCAGCAATGAGAGAAGAGTAACTACTACACATAGAAAGCCAAGTAACAGGCCCTTTCATGGCTTCATTCCTGAGAAGTACAGCAAGCCCAGATACTGTACTGAACAATGAGAAGACATGCTCAAGGTGGAGAAGTCACGGGTCTTTGTCCCTATTAGACTAATTTGGGGCTAAAGTGGAGCTTCTTTGAAGACAATATTTTCTGCTTTACCTATCTTCATTTTTTGTATTATCTAGATGTTTTTGTGTTATTTCATCATCTATTTGCCATTGTTACCATAGCTACTTCTGTTAATGCTTTGGAAAAGCTTCAAATAATGGTAATCATGGGAGAAAATTTTGCCAGTGCTTATGTCAAACAGTAGCCAGTTCTAATGAAAATATATATTTAGTATGATGTTTATTTTATTTTATTAAGCATAATATTTATAATAAATATTAAGAACTTATAATGAAAAATGGTCGAGATCAGCTGAACTTGTCCTTTTTCTTACAAATGTTCATGCTTTTGTAGTGTATTTGAGGCTGGGTATTGTAAGGCCTCTCCATCTTTGTTCTTTTTGCTCAAAATTGTTTTGGCCACTCAAGGTTTCTGTGGTTTCATGTAAATTTTATGAGTGTTTCATCTACTTCTAAGAAGTCTGTCATTGGTATTCTAAAAGGGATTACATTGAATCTGCATGTTTAAGTTGTATGGGCATTTTAACAGTATAAATTAATGTTTTTCCATTTTTATACCAACTTTATTTTCTGTCATTAGTGCTTTGTAAGTTTTATTATAAAGATAATATGTATTCCTTTTCCTGGGTATTTAATTTAATTTTATCCTATAGATATTATGAATGATATTGCTTTTTTATTTCATCCTCAGTAACTTTGCTATTTGCATGTAAAAAGCTACTGTTTTCAGTAGATTGATTTGTAAATTTCTATCTTACTGAATTCTTTTATCATTTAAGATAGTTTTTTCCATGGGCTCTAGCTTTTCTACATAAAACATCACACACTTGGCAAACAGAAAATATAGTCCATCCTTTCCTATTTGGATACCTTTTACTTCTTTCATCATATTGCCCTTGCTGAAGCTTGTGCTGAAGAGAAGAGGTGAAAGTGTGGTCCTCATCCTGGTTCTGATCTTACAGGAAACACATCACAGCTTTTCCCCATTTCTTATGATGTGCACTGTAGATTTCGCATTTTGTGTTCATTTATTCTGTTCTTAATGTTTTAAGTATTTATTTTTTATCCTGAGGCAGTGTTCAATTTTATAAATAATTTTTTTCTGCATCTTTTGAAATCATCAGGTTTTTATACATGATTCTAACAAAGTGATGAAATACATTTACTGATATATCCTGCTTCTCTGGGATAAATCCTGCACTGTCATGGTGTATGATACTTTCATCATATGTTGGATTCAATTTGTTGGTAATGAAGTGCAAAGTTTTTGCATCTTTGTTAATCAGCAGAACTAATTTTTGTTTACCTTTTTCCACCTGGTATTGGTTTTGAGGCAATGCTGGCTTCTTAGAATGCATTTAGAAAGGAATTCTTCTCTTTCAGGACTTTGGAATGATTTGGAAAGAGTTGGCACCATTTGTTTTTTGAAGATTTGGCAAAATTTAATGTGAAGCCATCTAGTTCAATTCAAGCTTTGCTTTGTTCAGATAATTTGCATTATGATTTAATCTCATTTGTTCTTGATCTGTCCAAGTTTTTATGTCCTCATGGTTCAAGTTAAGTAGGTTATCTATATACAAGTAATTGTCTATTTCTTCAGGGTATTAGAACATGGTAGCTCATAATTGTCTTTAATCATCCTTTGTATTTCCATGGTTGCAGCTGTAGTGTCTCATGTTTCATATCTGATTCTACTTGGTTCATTTCACTTTTTATTTTGTGAGCCTATAAAAGCTTATAAATTTTATTTTTCAAAAATTAAAGCTTTCCATTTGTTGATTATTTCTATGTTTTTAGAACTTTATTTCACTTATTTTCTGATGTTTTATAATTTTTCCTTCTACTGATTTTGTTGGTTTGCAAAGTTTTTTTTTTTTTTTTTTGGTTCTTTGAGTTGTATTATTAGCTTCTTTCAATTTCTAAAAATCATTACAGTGCTTATTTCTCCTGGGATAGGAGATTGCACTCTTGTAATCCCTAAGACATGATTTCAGAAAAAGAAACATTTTACTGTAAACTTTCCTTTAATACAATAGTTTTTCTATATTATGTCTCATTTTTGTTCAAGAAATTTTAAAATTTCTTTTGATTTCTTCATTAAACCATTATTCATTCAATGGTTTAATATCTACGCGGTTACTATCAATGGTTTCAATATCTATGTATTTGTACAACTTCTAAAGTTTCTTTTGCTAATACCTAATTTTATACTTTGAAATTTTTTTGCCTCACATCTGTCCTATAATGAAAAGTGTTCAATATATTTATCAGAAAAATATTTCATTATTTATCAGAAGAAGAGTTCCATGTACTTATGAGGCAAAGCTGTTGGATGAATTGCTCTGTGTATGTTGCTTAGGTCTTTGTGATCTGTAGTACACATTCCAATTCTGTTTTATTTCTGAAAGAGCTGTTCATTGATAAAAATGGCACTCTGAGACCACTTTTACTATACTAGAGATTGTCTGTACTGTTGGTCTGATAGTGTTGCTTGACAATGATTAGGTGCTCCAGCATGTAGCCCATATGTGTTTCCCTTCTCTTTTAGAGAACAGATACACCTAGATAATAGTGTTATCATTTAGAGACCCATTCTGTGGTCAGTGTTCTTGGTTTCCCAAAATATGTACTATCCAAGCTGTATTGCAAAAGATCAACTTCCTGTTTCTTAAACCATCATTCTTAAATCTTTGCCAATTAGCCAAATGTTATCCTGGGGGAGGGGCTTTTGGAATACTCAGTATGGTGGTGACTTTACCCAGAAAAGCATAAATTTGCAACCTGCAAACCAAGATAAAAGAATTATAACCACCAAATACCAAAACCAAAATATCATAGTGCCGTATAAAACACCCTTGATATGAGTTTCTAAGGCGATCACAAATAGTACTAGACAGACTCATAAGAAAGATAACCCAATAATAGTAAGTACAACAAAAATATTAAGACCAATAGTTTCCAGGCAAATACACAAATCAAAGTAATGATAAATTACTGATAAGTACCAAGGCAAGATAGAGGAGATGATCATGAAAATTAAGTACAAGAAGTGGGAAGAACTCAGATCCCCTATTCAGAAGATCTGTTATTTTAACCACATATACCAAGTTACACCAATACTTTGAGCACTACAGAGGTGCAACCTGTTTCAAATTCAGTTAATTATATTTGATCAAGCCAATGGCTTGCTGTGGTTCCAGCTGCTCTACTGTGGTTCCAACTGCCTTATCTATGGTGGCAAAACAACACATTTCTTGGAATAGCTTCCCAGTGAATATTCTGACTGAAGAACATAGCTGGTACTCTTAACCCAACCTACTGTGGGTGATCAATGTGCTCTCATAGACAAGAAATATCTCCTTGCAGAAGAGATAGGTCAATTCCCCTAGAGGCCAACTACCAAAATTTAAATTTGGAATGTGCAATTACCCAGATTGAGTTTAATGAAAAGCCTTACAAAATCACAAATCCCCAGGTGGGAATCAGAAAAGGAAAATGTCTTGCAAGAAAAGAAAAAAGATGTAGAGACAGAAACAAATCAGACCACAAATCACCTGGACATTAAACATGACCTCAGGGAACCCAAACTCTTTATAAAGAAAATCTGCTTCAATAGCAAAAGACTCCATGCCTACATGAACCAGCAAGCCAAGAAAGTCCAATTTCAAGGAGTAAACATGCTAGCCTTACATCAATACCTAAAGGAATAATGAAGTACAACCTCTAGAGCACTTTATTGACTCCAGTTTGTCAAGCCAAAGGCCTGACATTGCTCCACCAACCCTACTGCACGTATCTACCTATGATGGTAAAACAATGCTGGCCAGGATGGCCTGGATGGGGAACTTACCAGTCATGGCTGACACTGAAGCAGAAGTTCAGGCATCCACCTGTCATCCAGAAGGAAGATCTGCATGGATTTTGTTGTCTCTCCTTTTCCTAGGGATCCTTAGAAAGGAGGTGTCCCATCTAGGCCACCAAATGTTCCCAGTCAGTCTAAGGTTCTTTTGCTCAATTCATGTGAAAATCCTGAATGAATGAAGTATAACTGTGCTTGCAGTCCAGATGTTACCAGATAACATAAAGGTAGCGCTGGATGCCAACAGCTGACATAGTCAGCCACCTGTCACTGACATTGCTGGCTGTCACCATCTGAAGCCAGCTTTTGCTGAACACTAAGGTCAGTTCTACTTGGTATTGGTCTTTGCTGCTGATCTTTATTGGCTGCTGGTCCCCAGAGCTTTTTTAAACAACTCTGAGTGTTTATTTCTTTTTCTTTGGGAGGCATTTTCTCTGTGTACCCTACTCAGGTTAAAAAAAAACAACAAATAAATGTATAACTCTTTTGGAGTAAACACTACTCAAAAAATAAATCATAGGCAGATTTACAGGAAAAACAGAGCAAGTGTTATTCTGTCAGGGGTTTGCTGATAGAATGATCTACCCAGGGAGAAACTCTCCTAGACTAAAACCAAAGAAATGCAGAGGAACTGACATTTATGTGGAAGCATGTAGGCCTGTTTTCGTGAGGGTGAAGGCTGAAACCAGGGACTCCTCTGAAGCCCTTGCTCTCAATGTTGGGTATGCAAATAAGGGCACCAGATCCCTCCCTACCGGATATTAGGCCCTCCAGGTTGCCTTTCCTGATTCTTCAAAAAGGCAACCACTTCATCTGAGGTGGCTGGAGTTGAGGAGGGGCACCATGCTCCCTGGATGTACTCATGTTGGATTAGAAAATAGCAGTTTGATAGCCAGAGAGGAAATAGCTAGATAGCCAGACAGGACACTGCAGCAAACTGGCCCAGCCTATTCCAAAAGGGAGCAAAGAAAAGCAGAGGGAGGGGAGGTTGGTAGTGGTGCCTAAGCCACACTTCCTGCCAGCCAGCAGGGGAAAGATGAGACAGTCTGTCTCAATTGCATTTGTGAAGTTTTTATATCCACACAGAATATGGTGTGTGTGTGTGTGTGTGTGTGTGTGTGTGTGTGTGTGTGTGTGTGCTTGCACATTATTTGGATCGTATTCAAGAAGATTTTGCTGGAGACTTCAAGGATATCCTCTATATTTTCTCTTAAAAACTTCACAGTTTCTTGTCTTATACATATGTTTTTCACCCATCTCAATTTAATTTTAGTACAGGGTGAGAGTTAGGGATCTACTTTCCATATTCTTCACATGGATATCCAGTTTTACAAGCACCATTTGTTAAAGTGGCTTTTTTGTTTCAAAGAGAGTAAAAATAAAAAATTAGAAATGGTGCAGAATTTCAAAATAAACAATGATATGAGTTCATCAATGGTTGCTGTATTGCATATTTTTGTCTTCAAAGTAGTAGTTCAGATTACCAGATGTAAGCATGCAAAATTGGTCAAAATATTAAGCATTAATTGTTCCTTTCAATAAACAAGTAGAAATTAGTAGTACAGTTTATCTTAGCCATCTTTTCAGCCTGTTTTTGACCTCTTTTTAAAACTCTGATGACTAGCTTCATTGTTTTGTGTTGGTGTTTTCTGTTCTACTCCACTGGCTTACATGTCTTTTTTTATGCCAGTGGTTTGTAATTTTTGTTTCTGTTTTTACTATGACTTTGTAGTATGATTTGAAATTAGTAGGTATTAAGATACTGGCACCTGCAGCAAAGCTCCCTTTGCTTTGGAATGTTTTCTATTCTATGTCTTTTGTACTTATATGTGGATTTCCAGATGTTAGATTTTTTTTTTCTAATTTTGTTAGGAATGTCAATGGTATTTAAATAGCCATTGTCTTGAATGTGTAGATCCTCTTTGGTAATATGACCATTTTAATGTATTAATTCTGAAGATTCAGAAACAAGGGGTGTCTTTTTATTTTCTAATGTCTTCTCCAATTGTTTTCTTCAGTATTCTATAGAGGTCTTTATGTTAGAGGTCTTTTATCACAACTCAAAATATTTAATGTACCAGGAAATTAAAATATAAAGACATAAATACTTGAAAATAAAATGAAAGAAAAATTATATCATTCATTAACAAAATCAAGCCACACTAGCTATATTAATACAATGTATAGAAGGCTATGTCCACCTAAAGATAGATGTTCTGTAATTACAAAGTAATTTCACTAAGTAGTTTCTACTAAAGATATATTATTCTAATAGCAGAATTTGTTCTTTTTCCTTGCTTTTTTGTGGTTATCAAAATTTAATAAGCTGAAAGGTGTGAGATAGTAAATTTTATATTCATTTCTGGAGGTGGGTCTCATTTCTTTGTTCAGGTGTCAGTATATGGTACTGTATCAATATGGTCAAGGGTTGAGATGCAGTTATTCTTTTTTTTTCTTTCTTTTTTTTTTGTATTTTAGAGAAGGATGTACAGGATGTTCAGGGGTTCACTACTAGATCAGACTCATGGTGGTCTGCCTGTTTCCAGCCTCCCAAAAGCTGGGATTACAGGTGCATGCCAACATGCCCTGTCTCGATGCCCTTTCAGTGTGCCCTAGGGGAGGGGCTGGCATGGCAGGCCCATCGATCTAAACTCTGGCTCCTGTGCCTGCTTGCAGGTGCTTTACTCCACTGAATAATTTTTTTTTTTCAGTACTGGGGATTGAACTCAGGACCCTGCGCTTGCTAGGCAGGCGTTTATTCTACTGAGCTATTTCCCCAGCAAGCTGCAGTTATATCTATCTATCTATCTATCTATCTATCTATCTATCTATCTATCTATCTATCTATCTATCTATCTATATCTGTCTGTCTGTCTATCTATCTATCTATCTATCTATCTATCTATCTATCTAACTAAACTATCATCTATCTCTTCACTGCTTCACTATCTTCAAATTCTTCTACGGTTATCTTGCCCTTAAGGCAGAAGCTGTGTTTTCTTCTCAGTATTCCTAATCTACCATCAGCTTTAGGTTTTCTTGTGAGCCAGTGCCTGCCTGCAGTTCTAGTACTTCCCGCAGTAGGAGACTGACAGTAGTTGCTTCACATTGGAGCGATGTTCATAAAGTGTTGGAGGGTACAGAGATCATTCACTATTGTTTTGTGTCAGCCTCAGTCTTAAGCAGCCATCATGTGTCTGGGCCTCAGAGACTGGACTTTCTCAGCGATTCTGGCCATAATCCAGTGGTTGAGTAAATCGAGACCAGGGGTGGTAAATCTATGGCACATGCACTATTTTGTTTGTTTTTGAGACAAAAGGTTTAATGTATGGATTTCTTTTTCCTAAGGTAAAATCCCAGTATTCAGGCTTAATTGCAGTGTTGGCACTGAAATAAGTAAGTGGGTTTTAGGCTGCTGTCTCTGAAACATTCACCACTCCTGATGGAGACCATTATCTAGTTCTTATCCAAGAATAATTTTGTGTCCTTGCCTCACTGCTCAGTTGCAACAGGTTCTCACCTACATGCAGGCATCAGTGTTGCCAATTCTCTACCAACTTAAGCTTTTGCTTTGAGATAAAGGCAGGACAGAAGGATCCAAGTAGGGGTTTTTGCCTCTGCTTCAGTGGTTGCGCCTCCTCTCTTCTAGGTCTTCATGTGGGGGAAATTGTCTGTATTCTTCTGTCTTGTCATTGATCTCTCTATGACTGTTCTTTGTGGAGAACAGATTGCGAGTGGGTGGGAATTCTCACAGAGAATGACATTGTAGGGCTTCATGACCTCATTACATATGATTGAGGGTTTTTTTCCTGGTAACTAAAGTATGGGAAAGACATTCTTTCCAGCCTTGAACTTGCTAAGAATATTGTAAATAGTACTTTGAGCAGTGCAAAGAGAAGGCACATGCGCAAAAGTTTCCAGGCTCAAGGGATACATTATATTGTAATAACAAAGTGGAAATAGTATTGAAGCAGCGATTATTATATGAAAAATTGTAAATGTTAATGTTCTAAAATATTGTCATTTGAGCAACACAAATACCATAAATCCTCTACATAATAAAATAATATAATAATTATAATAAAATTAGCAATAATAAAATAATCATAACTTACTAATAAAATAATAAAAAGCCAAAGCATTTTTATTTTCAAAATGATGGTTTCATGAAAACTGAAGGAATTCTTCAAATTAAGAGACAAAATTTACTGAAAATATAAATTATATAAGTAAAGTTAGTCCATAAAAATGAAATAGTATAATACTGTATTTCTTATTGGTAGAATTTAGCTTGTGATTCTCAAGGGTTTGCTTCTCAGGTCCCTCACAAGTTTATTAATTATTACCTGCACCCAAGCATTTTCAGTTGCATGCAAAAGAAGATCCAACTTAAATTAACATGAATTAAAACGTGAATTACTTTCTCATAAAGCACAAACAAGGAAGGCCATAAGAATTTTATGCATGGGGTGAGCGAGAGGTTCATAATATTTAGTAGCTCTCTGGTGCCTTTCCTCTGAACCGATCGTTGCCCACGAAGGGATGCAGTGTGCTTCCAGAATTGGCCTAAATTAAAAGATTCTTTAACAGAAGTTTTAGTGAATCCATCTCTCACAGAATAAAATAAATGTGCAAGAGTTATCAGGAGGTACCTGGGAAGGAGAAACACTGATGAGAGTGAGCTCCCTGGTATTTATTCATTCTATTATTGATTGAACAATTGGAAGAGAATAGCAAATTAGTACAGTAGACTTTGGTGGTTTGTAGTGTAAGGAGATAGAGCTCTGTTTACTTTCCATGACAGAGTAAAACATCCCAAGAGTTGCAAAATATGCCCCTCAGAGTCTCAGGAATTTAGAATGACATTGAGTTCCAACTTTGTCATTTTATACTTTAGGTAACAGAGACCAAAGATGCTAAATAACTTGATAAAGGTCAAATACTCAGCAGGTGGCAAGACATCTGAACAAGAACACAATTTTCCTGGCTTTGGGTCTATAGCTATTTCCATTACCCCATGTTTATTCTGAAAAAGAAAAAAACCAGTTCTTATTATGTGCATGCAAAGTCATTTGTCACCTTTAATAGCATTTTTGAAGTAAATTTGTTGTGAAGGTTCTATATTTCTTTCCAAAGGACTAGATTGTGTGTGTGTCTGCCTATGAATGTAATTTCGGGTTAAAGGGCATATTAATTTTCCCCTTCAGTTTCAAAGACATTTTTCAAATGTTTCATCTTTGACACTGTCCCCTGCCCACACTTATGAATATTAAATAATGTTAGAGGTTAATGCACTACTAATGATAGGTTGTTGTAACTCAATTGGCCCCTCTTGACATGAAGTGCCCAATAAAATGTTCTTTCTATATTAAAACTAAAGAGTCTATTTTTATTGTGCCTCATTGTGAACAATAGACTTTTTTTGCATATTCCACTATGACATATTTGTCTTTTGAGATAATATAAAAAGACTTTTATAAATCATCTACAACTCATTGTTAAAACATACCATTTTTTCTATACAATCCATGCATAGTTATTCTTCATTTTTGGTAGGACTTGCTTTAAGACTGTTATGCTGTTACTTAATTTTACATAACATTTTATTGAGATTTAAAAAAATCATATTTGAGATATTTTATGAATATTAATAACAGCATTACTGTGAAAAGATTATTAGACAAAAATCTTAATTTTGACATTGATTTTACAGCATTCTCTTATCAAAACCCTACATCAACCCTACTACTCTACATTATAGATAAAAGAATATTTCCTTTTTACAAAAGTGAATCTGTAAGACAACTCTCCTTGAAAAAAATCAAACACTTAAAATGAAAAAAGCACTGTAATTGAACCCTATTATTATTCTTGATATTCTGGTGTAAAAAAGTAGAACTGAAAGAAAATTTCTGTTTTTATTGACAGTCTACTGTTTTCTACTAAGAGAAAAACATGGCATGATCATCAGTAGGTACAACTTCTTTTAAGGATCTTTGGGAGATTGGTTCTAGAATCTGTCTCCCAATCCCACCAGAATCTCTGGATGCTCAGGGATATTACATAAAATAGCATAGTGTTTGCACATAACCCTTTACAAATGTCTAATGAAAAATAAATTCTATATAAATCATTTTTGTAATGCATTATTTAAATAATGATGGCAGGTGAGAAAAATAATTGTACATGTTCAGTATCAACATCCATATTTTTTTTAAACAATGCTTTTGATTCATAGTTTTTTTTTGTGTATTTAGTGCAGGGTCTACAGGGTCTCACTACACAGATCAGACTTGTAGTGATACTCCTGTTTTCCGCTTCCCAAGCTCTGGGATTACAGGCAAATGCTACCACACCCAGTCTCAATCGCAGTCTCAGTGCACCCTGGGGGCAGGGCCAGCACAGCTTGTGGTGAAGGGGATTGAACCCCAGCCCTTGTGCTCTCATAGTTTTTTGAATCAATAGGCAATAACACTAGAGAAAGAAGGACAATTGCATGCACATTCATATGACACAGGGTTAATGGTAATTGGTACTAATGTTAGAATACAAGCAAGGAATGACTTTTGCTGGAAGGGTTTAGGGAAGTCTTATAAAGAAGAAAGTCATTGAGTGAAATTTTAAAAAGGATAATAAAGGAAAAAAAAGATAATAGACAGAAAATTAAAACAAATTATTATAGAGTTTCAGCAAATGCCACAAAGTATTTAGTGGGCCAGATACTTATATGAAATGAAGTAAAGGGAACCATCTTAAAAAAAAAGGCATTGGATGTGGTAAAACAAGATCAAAGACTGATCCGAGCAGAGAGTGTTTATTATGTATTTGATTCTGCAGCGGGTTCCAATCTCCTGCCAAGTGTTACAGTGCATGGCAAAAAGAAAAAGCAAGAGACGAAATAAGGGGATTGTGAGTGGCAGCAGGACTCTGGGATGACAAGTTGTTCAGAGGGCACAAAAGGCCAACAGGAGCCCAAACCTTGGTATTTACAGACCACACTCACATAGGGGGAAATGGTGGCTGGATGCCCTTCACCAGTGGCAGGGCAGGCTGGGCTTGTAACAGAGGAACGAAGCATTCTTGTGGAAGGGACAGAAGCAGCCACATTTAGCTTGTGGTTAATACCTACACTGCTTTATAGCCAATTCTGTGAAGGAATCTTCCTCTGGAAGCATGCAAGCCTCAGTAGAAGTGTTCTGTCTTCTGTCACGTAGACACGTACACATCTCAGCCAGATGCACAAATTAACCTGAAAGCCAGTTTAGGGAAGTCCCCTCCATGCAGCCCGCACTGCTCACAACAAGCACGAGCACACTCGGGTCTGGGGAGGGCAGTGCCGTGATCCTCCAAAGTACTCCTTAAAAGTACGATCTTGCCAACTGCATGACCAAAATTCTGAGTATACTTGAAAAATGTTATTTTGAAAATATATAAAGGTTGGACTCAGATATGTGAGTGTGGGCCTCAGAAAAGGGTCAAGAAGAAAACTAATGAGGAAGTTATTGAGTATTCCAAACAAGAAACAGAAAACTTAATTCTGGGGTAAGACTATCTTATAAGGAATTGAAGTATAGTTCAGAGATGAGAGAATAGTTCTGCAATAATAACCTACAGTATTTCTTAAACGAATCAATATTTTCTTTCTTCCCATTTAATTTTTTATAGTTATCAGAATTTACTAGTATTGAAAACATTATTTGTTCACACACAATGTCTTCCATTAACAACAGGCAGATATTTGGCATTATAGCTGATATATTCCTCAGAGATTCAACACTTAGATATATGACCTTAATTTACAGATATGAATAGAGAGTAGAGGTTGCACAATATTTTTTTTTATTTTTCCTACTTTTCTATCTTCTTTTTGTACAAATACAAATGTAAAAGAAGAATACACTTGTTACATTTTCATTCTTAATCCCATGGTTCTTCTGGCATATTCTTTTAAAGAATGTGATGCTTCCTTCATTTAATTGCTACTTAATTAGTGTGCGGGCTGTGAGGGGAACAAATAGTTCAAACCAGATAAGCAAATGAAGCTTATTGTTTCTTCATGCCTTCCAGTCTGTGATTTGAAAATGCATAGCACAATGGATGTTTTATAAAGATAATTTCAAATGAGATTATTTCCTTTTGTCATTGTGTAACACATTCTCTCCAGAGAATCTTAATTAATCACAAGTGAGGTCTTGTGTGGAAAAAAATGATCTTTTAACTTACAAGTATATGATAGCTAACTAATAACAAAGCAGGGTTTATCAATATCTTATGAAAACAGGAAATGAATGGCAATACAATAATTCATCTGAAAATATCAATTTCAATGTCTTATTGCATTGACATTTTATGTACCTTTGAATGGGACATAATTATTTAGATTAGTGTGTATAAAGCGTCTACTATAGGCTGTTTAGTTTTCTCACATTGTTAGTTTCCTCACATTCAAAATTAATTAATTTTAAGATGTTTGGTTGCTCCAAATGCTGTATTTGTTTGTTTATAAATCTGTAGAGAATGATCTCATGTAATAAGCTGACTGGATATTGGACTTGATTAATTTATTGAATATTTTCCTCAAAAATTTTCTTTTTTATCTTATTTTATTTGTGGAACTGGGGATTGAACTCAGGCCCTTCTGTTTGCCAGGCAAGTGCTTATTCTACTGAGCCATGTCCCCTGGCCCAGTTTAGTTATTTTTCTTAATTTTAATTTTTTTGGAAAAATTTTCTTCTAAATCAGATATGCTAAAAAGATTGACTTTGTTATATATTAAGATGTAGTTAAATAGGAACTTCATAATATTACTGTCATAATATTATTATTAATTTATTTTGTATTTTAAATGATCCCTACTGCTCAATTTTAACTACTAATTGGGTAAACTCATTCTAATGTGATTTATTTAGTGGGGTTTTAAGAGTCCTGTCTATGTTGTAGTAGTTGACAGATATTATTTCTTCTTAAACAGCAAGGTACAGTCTTATATTTAGTCTTATTTTTAAATATGGACTAGATGTCTGATTATTAAATTAAAAGGAATTTATTAAAATAACAGGATTATTTTATTTTGAGATTAAAAGGAATTTATTTTAATAACATAATGCTATAAGGCCTTCTATAAATTTTAGCCTCATTGTAATGAAGCAATAACTGTCCAGAAGATGTGGACGAGATGTGGAGAAACGTACTTTATAGAGGGAACTTTAGTCATCTGGATATGTCCGTCTTTACCTCCAACTCCAAAATAGGTCTTGAGTTCTTGTCAAACTTTGTTATTAAATAATAAAATTTGTCTCAGGAAAGTAATTTTTTTTTAGTTAGATTGTTACCAAATTGCCTCTGTAATTCATGTTCACCAAAATAGTTCTCAGAATTCCATCCACACGGAATGTCAGTGTAGTTGGAAAATAAAGTGTTTTCCTTTAAAAGCTGTGTGACTGAATGTAAGTGGTAACGAAATACAGTCTGGATTTTGTTATTGCACTGTTGACTGTTGAGAAGTTATGACTGTAGATCCTGAATCTTCCATACATAAAGGAGGCAGAATAGTTTTGTCTCAAATCCTTTTTTATATTTAGTGAGGTAGTATTCAATATAAAGTATACA
>NW_004524741.1:6156061-6171800 GCF_000260255.1 Octodon degus
CAAGTGGCATCCACTTAAATATGAAGGCTTTGAGTTTATCATTCTTTATAGCTGAGTGAAACTCCATTGTATAAAAATACCACATCTTTTTCATCCATTCCTCAGTGGTGGGCATCTTGGTTGTTTCCAAGATTTGGCTATCACAAAGTGTGCTGCTATAAACATAGTTACACATAATATATCACTATAATATGATGTTTTCCATTCCTCCGGGAAAATTCCCAGTAAGGGGAGAGCTGGCTTAAGTGGGATTTCCAGTCCTAGTTTTTTGAGGAGTCTCCACACTGATTTCCATAATAGTTGCACCAATCTACATTCCCAACAGCAGTGGAGAAGGGTTCTTTTTTCCTCATAGCCTTTCCAACATTTGTTGTTGGTTGATTTCTTTATGATAACCATTCTTTCTGGAGTGAGATGGTATCTCAGTGTTGTTTTTAATTTGCATTTCACAGATGGCTAGTGGTGCAGATCATTTTTTTTTCATATATTTATTCTCTTCTTTAATTTCATCCTCTAAGAAGTGTGTTTTCATCTTGGATGCCCATTTCTGGATTGGGTCTTTAAATTTTTAGGTCCCTAATATTTTTTAGCTCTTTATAAATTCTAGAGAGCAGACCTTTGAGTGCTTATTAGTCAAGAGTTTTTTTGAAATTTGTAGGTTGTCTTTTCACTTTGTTGGTAATTTCTTTTGATGTGCAAAAACTTTTCTATAAGACAAGGTCCCAGTTGTTAATTCTTTCAAGTACTACCCATGCAATTTGATCTTTGTTCATGAACTCTTAGCCTACCCCCATGTCTTCAAGAGTTCCTCTTACTTTCTCTTCCAGGAGACTTATTGTTTCTGTTTTAATGTTTAGATCTTTAATCCATTTTGACTTTAGCTTAGTGCATGGTGATAGACTGGGTCAAATTTTACTTTTCAGTATATAGAGAGCCAGTTTTTCCAGCACCATTTGTTAAAGAGGCTAAGTGAGAAATTAAAATATAGATGACCAAATACATAACAGAAAAAATACAATTCAAATTTAGATTTTCTAATTTTCTCTCTTATTCCAGTCTGCCTTTTATCTTGTATGAACAATATTTTTTTCCTTTTTATTTGTAGGAAGTTCTTTTTATCTCATATCTTCAGTCCAGAGGCAGCCCACCAGATTATTTCTGTGATCAATTTATAACTGTAGACTTTACTTACTATGGATGTGGTACACCCAAAATATTATGCATATATAATAACCCAAACAATTGTATTCATGATTTTTTTAATTTTCTGCACCGTCTGGTCTTCTTGAACTTAGGAATTTAGCTCAGGACCTTGTGCTTGCCAGCATTGTGTCTCGTGCTATAGTCCCAGTTTAGTCATCCATTTAAACTCTTTGCTTTCTTTCTAGACACTGTAAATATGTAACAGGCAAGTAATGACTATGATATTCATTGTTTTCTAAGAGCGGCACTGGTAACAATCCTTCTTGTCCTTCAACGGCAAGTAGGTAGATGTTTGTGACTGGGAAAGTTCCACTTAATGCCCTAGATATTTATTTATTTATTTATTTATTTATTTATTTATTATTATTTTTTAAAATGCATTTGGCTGTTGCAGGGTCTCACTATGCAGCTTGAGCTCATGTTGATCCTTCTGCATTCAGTCTCCCCTGCACTGGGATTATAGGCCTTCGCCTCTACACCTGGACGCTGTGGCGGGCTCAGCCCACCCTGGGGGTGGGGCCAGCACAGCATACTGTGCTGGGGATAGAGCCACAGGCCCTGCACTTGCCTAAGGCAGACACTTTATCTGCTGCGCTACCTTGCTGGCTTCTGTGCTGGATATTGAGATAGACAAACTGGATGAGGGTTTAAGCTTTTCAAGGAAGGTTATTTTGGGTTCGGTTTTTAACATTTTCCTCTCTTTTGCCCAAGTGCAGTTAATATACTACGAAAAGTCAGAGGTTCTTCTTCAATACTAGCAGCTCAAGATTAACATAGATATTAGGCATAACCTCCTAAGTGAAGATCGGAGGCTTTAGAGCACATACTATCTTTTCTTCTTTTTTATTTCTTTATTTTTGTCTGTGAGGGGATCAAACTTAGGTTCTTGTGCTCGCTAGGAAGCACTTATGCTGCTGAACTAGATCCCCAGCTCCCTTTTCCTCTTTCTTTGATGTTTGATTATTCTCCAATTTTTTTTTTCCACTCAAAGTCTGTTTTTCTAGGCTATCTTACATAAATCAAAAAATAGGAAGAGGTGTCATGTTTAACATTCATTTCAGCTTTTAATGCTAATTTGTTAAAATGTTCAAATCACCTCTTGCCCTCTGAGACAGAAATGTCCTGATGGTGCTACTGCTCTTACGCACTGCTTCTGCAAATCTTGTGCGCATCGAGGCTGATGGGTGCCAAGAATTCAATCCAAGAATCAAATTATTGAGGATCTTTGTCTGGTGAGGATTCTGTTACACCTATGAAAATAACTTATGCATTCTAAGCAGGTGTTTATAACCTTCCAAAATGTCACCTTCACAATAATAAACCTTCTTCACCTACACTGTGACACTTTCAGAATAAAGGAAGGTTAATTATGTTTCCTACTGTGTTTTGTTTTTACAAAGTGCAAAAATGCAGAGCAAAATAGTCTAGAAGCCGAGGATGCTAATTAGTTACTTTCTCCTTTGCTTTAAAACCTAAGACATTGTTTTGCCTAGATGTGAATTCCTAGAAAACAAAAGGCTTTCTTAACAGCAGCCTTTATTGAATATGCTAAATTGATTAGGAGAGAAGCCTGTGGTTTAAAAAAAAAGTATCTTCCAATTTCAGCGTTGTCTTTTTCCACATTTGCTTTATTCTGACTTAGATGATTTTTCTCTCTGCTATTGTAAAAATTGATGAATAACTCTTATTGTTTACTTATAGTTTTGTATCACGATTGCCAGGTTGTGTGTCCCCATCATTTGACAATGTGTGTTGGCAATTGCCTAGGGTATCTTACTCATCTTTGCACAAGGCCTATGGCAGAACTCAAATGTTACTATAGTGGTGAAGAAATACATACCTGCTCTTGTCTTTGAAATACCCTTTGCTTCCTTGTCTAGTTAGGTGTACCTTAGAGGACACAAGGCAACAGATATCAGACAACTGGACCTCTCTACTCCAGCCACCCTAATATTCTGAGGCAGTCAGGTCTTTTCATATGCTTTGAAATAGTAGTTTCCTGCCCTTCAGACAAGAATAGAATAGGGAAATCATAGTTCACCTTCTCTTCAGTTCCATAAATTAGTTGTCACATTCCAGGTTACAGATAAGAGAGTTGTGTCAGGGTGTGAGAAAGTCCAGTTAGCAGGCAGAGGTGAGGGGCTTTGTTTTCCTGTTCCTTTTATTGTTGTTAAGTCTTCATGTCAGTAGGTTGTGGAAATTTGAGAGACGATACACTTCAGTGCCTGTTTGCTTTTCCATTGCATCAAGAAAATAACTAACAGTTGGAGCCTAAAGGGGGGGTCAGGTTTTACTTCAGCTCATGGTCTCAGAGGTTTCCGTGCATGGTCACTGGCCTCAAAGCAAAACTGGCTTGGTGGAGGACCATGTGGGAGGTGGCAACTAGAGGGCAGACAGACAAGGAAGCCATAGCAAAAGGATGGGGAGAAAAGCAACAACACACCCTTCCAGTCACGCCCCACAATTTCCCACCTCCAGCCAAGCCCACTCCTGGCAGCATGTTCACCTATGAGCTTATCAGTGAATCAGTTGAAATGAGGAAGAGGTCAAGGTATACTAGGAAGCAGAAATAAGCCCTCTAGCCACATAGCTTTCTTCTCTTTTTATGTTTTCCTTTTTAGAAACTGTTTGCACTTTAACAATATGCATTTATTTATTGATTGATTGATTTGGTGTAAGGTCTCCCTATGCAGCTTGGACTCATAGAGGCCCTCCTGTTTCAGCCTCCCCAGTGCTGGGATTACAGGCGTGAGCCACTATGCCTGAGACCAGCTCAGTTCACCCAGGAGGTGGGGATGGCATGGCATGTGGTGCCAGGAATTGAACCTTGGTCCTTGTACTTGCCTGAGTAGCTGCTTAGTCTGCTGAGCTATTCATTGGTCCTAAAATATGCTTTTAGTGAGGATAAAAGTTTAAAGGATTGTTTCAATGTTAAAGGAAGTGCTATGGCTTAGATTTGAAATGACCCTCAGAGCCTCCTATGCTTTCCAAAGTGATTGGATTATGGCAAAGCTATAGCTGACTTGCTGTTACTATAGGAGGTGGGGTCTGCCTAGAAGAGGCCAGTCACTGGAGGTGTGACCTGGAAGGGTATAATATCTCCTTACTGTGCTCTCCTCTTCTCCCTCTTACCATCATTCTGTGAGCAGCTTTAAACTCAGGGCCTTCTACCAGGGTGTTTCTGCCTTTGAACCAGCCAACCAAAAAATGGAACCAGGACCCAAAGAAAACATCTAACCTTCAAGCTATAGGTATTTGGTATTGTATCCCAGCTATGAGAAAGTGTCTCAGAGACAAAGCACTGGAGTTTTTGTATATCCTTTTGCTGTGAAACTTGTGAATCTAATCCCCACTTTGATTTTCTGTGTGAACAGTGGTTTTGACACCATATGATCATTATAATAATTTTCATGTTGTTTAAGTCTAATTTTGGAAGTAAGAGTTTGTCTCCAAAATGAGTCTGAGAAGTGATTTTTTTCCTGCAGTTTGCAAAAGAAGAAGCTGCAGTTCATAGTTCATGGAATATGCATGAGATCAAATACCCCCCAAGTGGTAAGGCTATGATTCACACCGAGGAGTGACTGACGGCAAGACTGCTGTCTCTGATATAAAACACTTAAATGTGTACCAAGAAAAACATTTATGTTTTGCTATTTGACAAGAACAATTCCTGGCTTTATAAAGCTTTGGGAATAATTATAGTTCTCACAGCAGGGCAGAAAGCAGTTTTCTGCTTTGATGTCTATCTTGTAGGGAAGAAAAACATTTTAGCCAAGATTTTGAGTTTGTTTTTCATTAGTTATATCATGTTGAGATTATTACCTTACTGAGTCCTTCTTGCGAATATTAGTGAAATGCACATCGTTACAGATTTGAGTAGCCAGCTCCCACTTGGCTGTGCCTTGGCTCAGGCTTCTCTTCTTGCTGCCCCAGGTGCGAGTGTTTCAACGTTGCCTGCCAGGAATAAGAAGTAAGGAGAGATTCACTCTCTCTTGACATGGTAACAAGAAAATTAACTTCACAATCTGTCATTTTCCACCAGAGTTATTATCATTCTGATTCTGTGGTGATATGCAGCCTTTGTAAGATATTTTAAAGAGTTTGACGATGGATTACACATACATGCGCCTGTCTAGTGATGAACATAGCGGTATCTGCTGTAGGAGAAAACCATTTTGGTTAGCAAAAATTCTCAGAGATGATCAATAATTCTTATTGATATAGGCCAATGAATTATTACACATTCCTAAAAGAAAATTATATACCTCATGAGTATTTCGGTGGAAAGAATGTGACAAGAAGACTAGGGTTCAAAGGCTGTTTTTTTCCCATATACTAGATCTCTTTTCACAAGTAAGTTTTAGTTTTCTCACTTGCAGAAAATTTAGGGTAATGATAATATATTGTCTCCAGGAAATGTTAACATAACCCTAAACTGCATCAGATGCTGGGCCAAGCATTAGGAATAAAATGATGAACAAAAGAAAGGTGGCTTTGCTCTGATATGACTCAGAGTTTTCAAGGAGATGAATGAGTATTGGTTCTAGTTGGTCATATATAGAAGCAGACAGGTATAATTTACTCCTCGTAACATGAGGAAAGATAATTTATACATGTAGGAAAGCTGAAACATAGATAAATTGGATGGGAATTTTATAGCAATTCACCGTTTATATCTTTAACAGGAAGGTGATGTGACATGGGTAAGTTGTGCATACTTACACTGACTGGAGGGTGGCTCTACTCCCAGTAAGAGATGTTGATGATACACAATGCTTTACAGCTTAGTGACGATGAAAATAACTTCTACATTTGATAGATATGTGAAATGTGATGGCAATATGCTATGGTTTATGTCTAGTTGTCCCCCAAAAGCCTCATGCAGTCATGGGGAGGGGACTTCTAGAGTTTGAGATTAATTCATGATCAAGGCTGGAATTATGGGTTTTAGTACTGGTGGGATTACGTGTGTGAGTACTACACCCAGCTTAGGGTGGATAGCCTGGATGCAATTTAAAGGAGACAGACTTCCTCTCTGTAGCCATTGTTGCCACTGTCCCTCCATTTTGCTCTCTGCTCTTTGTCAACACCATAAAAGGTTGCTTTCTGCCATGTTTCACTCTGCGTTGGAGCCCGCTGATTATGGACTGAAACCTTCAGTAATGGTGAGCTAAATAAACCTTTCCTTCCTTCCTTTTGGGTGTCAGGTATTTGTCCCAGCAAGGAGAGGAGAGTAACTAAGGCACAATATAATTTGCTAAATGGCAGATGAGACAAAGTCAAAACATAGAAGAATTAAAGAAATTGCCCATAAATTTGATTCAGGTAATGAGTGTTAAGGCACATAGTGAGAAAGAATGCTTCAGAAGTAATAAAGCTTGGAAAGAGGGTGGTGAGCATAGCTTCAGAATAGGTGGATTTACATGGGTTGAGTATGGAGATGGGGCAAAGATCAGCACACAGATGGGAGCTGCATACTAGCCACACGATTAATGGATAAGCTACGGAAAGGTTTAAAGAGGAAGATATACAGGGAAATTGGAAAGCGAAAGAATGAAGGGTTCATAAAAAGCCTTGATGTACTGAGTCATGTTTTCTTGTTCTCACTTTTTTCTCATTAACTTTATTGAAAATCAATAATTACATAGCATATTAAAATTTTTACACAAATATTGAAATGTGAAAAATATGAGATGTAGACAGAGTGAATTTTAGAGAAATATTTCTAAAATGAATACATAGCATGAGATTAATAGTAGATTGTATATTGTAAATAAATTATTTACCAACTTAAATGAATATAACAATAAAAATTGTCTAAAATAAAAATGAAGAAGAAAGAATTTAGGGGGCCAGGGAGATGGCTGAGTGAAATAAGTGTTTCCCTGGCAAGCACAATGGCCTGTGTTCAATCCCTGGTTATGCAAAAAAAAAAAAAAAAAAAAAAAAGAATTTATAGATCAGTCATATGATGGTTCACTCTGTGCCAAAATCAAGAACTTGATGTAATTAGAATTCTCAAAGTAGAAAAGGGTAAGCAATAAATATTTGAAGATTTGAGATTTCTGAATTCAGTTGAAATTATAGCATCACATTTCCAAGAAAAATGAACTTCTGCACAAGAAATATGAATAAAATCATATCAAGATACACAGAAATGAAATTGTCCAAAACTAATTGTAAAAAAAAATCATTAAAACTTATACATAAAAAATTGGCTATGGAAGACCAAAATTAAATAAGATCTTATTCCACACTAGAAAAAAAAAAGAGCAAGTGGTTAAGAATCTAGACTAATTAATTCAAAGGACGAAAAAAAATGTGTTCTCATTGAATTTTATACTTAGCAAACATACCTTTGAAAACTAAGAGTAAAATATTTTCCAGTTATACAAACTCGAAATAGTCTAATACCTCCAGACATAGCATATAGAAAATAACAAAGATCATAATCCAGAAGGCAAGAGAAGTTGCTGTGTAGTCCTGGATAAAGAATAAAAAGCTCTAAAAAAAAAAGTCATTGAAGATTTCCATAAAAGAGTATCTATCTAATGTAAGGTTATATTCATATTTTTCGTGTGTGTGTGTGTGTGTGTGTGTGTGTGTGTGTGTGTGTAAAAGACAAGGAAGAAGTAATATAAAGTCAATGGAAAATGGAAATATACTTTTTAAAATTTCTAATGCTAGGAGAAAATATCAATTCAGAGTATTCACATAGTATTTGAATAGGTTAATATATGCAAAAATATCAACTAAGAAAATGTTTTCATGAGAGTAAAAAATTACTAAGAATAAAACATAACATAAATATTGAAATGGCAAATATATGACCAGCACTTCTGACAGTTTAGGGATAGGATATCACACAAAGTTGTAGTATGTTACGGATTGGATAGTGTCCATTACACTTACCGGTGGCCAGGTGTCACTTGTGGGACTCCGCTCCTGCTATATCCTTAATATTCACCTTGTAGACCTGGACAGAATCATGACCCAAGTGGGGCCAGAGAAGTCCATTTATAGAATATGCTGATGGAAACATTTTGCTGCTGTACACAAAAGAATAATTGAAAGACTGTTATTGTATATGTCTTTTTCTCCTGTGTTTAATTCTTTACCTTATTTGGTGGGTTGTTTCCATTCTCATTCATAGAGTTGCAGTTATTTTGCTCCCTCTCTAGAATATCTTTTAGTAGTCTGTGTATGGTTGACTTTGTCATCATGAAATTCTTTAGTTGTTCTTTATCATGGAAGTATTTCACGTCTCCATTAAACTTGAAAGAGAGTTTTGCGAGCATATCAGTCTGGGTTGCAATTTGTTTTCTTGCAAGACCAGTAGTACTTTTCTCCATGCTCTTCTTTGCTTGATGGTTTGTGAAGAGAAATCTGCCATTATTCTGATGGGTTTTCCTTTAAATGTGATCTGTTTCTTTTCTCTAGCAGCTTTTAGTATACTGTTCCTGTGCTAAATTTCTGGGATCATGATTATTATATGTTTGGGTATGGTTTTAATTGGGTTGATGTTATTTGGAGTTCTACATGCTTCAGACAATTGAATGTCAGATTGTTTCCCCATATTTGGGAAGTTTTCTTCTGTTACTTCTGTCCATAGTATTTTTATATCATTTTTATTAACTCCTTTCTCATAGATGCCTATTAGTCTTATGTTGTTCATCTTTGCATCATCTTGCAGATGTTGAATTATTTTTTCCTGCATCCTAATTGTTTTTAAGAGATATTTTCTTACCTTTTCTCTTGCTGCAATGATGTCTTTAAGGTCTGAAAGTCTATTTTCACTTTCATTCAAATGGTTTTGCCAGCTTATGATTGAGGTTTTAATTTTCTGTATAGCACTTTGAATCTGCTTCATGCATTCTATTTTTTTCCTATATTGCTCATTTAAAGATTCCATCATTTTTATATTCTGCTCTAATTTTTATCAGTGTCTTCCTTAGAAGCACTTAGTATTTCTTTCATTATAGTTATCATTTCTTTTTTACTTCAGAAATTATTTCTGATCTGATTTCCTCTATACCTTTCTGCATTTGTTTCTTTACTTAAGACTCTATTATTTCAGAGATTTCAAGTGTGTGCTTTTGGGTGGGTCTTGCCTCTAGCCTCTCTGCAGGGAGTTCTGCCCTAGTGTTCCACACTGGGCCTGTCTCATGGATGAAGTTCCACTCACGTTCCAGGCCTGGGCTCGGGTTGAATGAGGATCTGGAGGTCCTTGGATGGTCCTACTCACACACTAGGCCTGAGTTCTGGGTTGAATAAGGATCCAGCAGGTGCTTGGCAGTCTTGCTAACATACCAGGTCTGGGTTGAAGCTGGGTCTCACACTTTTAGAACCCGTTACTTTATGTAATTTGTTTAATTTTCATGGCAAAATGATAATAAATGCTTATGAAAAATTGAGAGGAAAATATATATATATATACATATATATATATGTATATATATATCTCAGGTGTGAAACTAAAAGGAACAACATGAAATCTTCAGACTGAAATCAGCGAGGGCCTAGATAATAAGATGAAGTCATCAGTGGCGAATAACAGAAAGTCGTTTTGGTGGAAGAAGCAAGGGAAAGAAAAATTTAAATACAAATTCTAATTACTGAGGATAGTAGAATATGAGAAAAATGGGTGAAAAAATGTGGATGTGTTGATTGTGGAGACTACAGTGGTCTGCTTGACACATGATTGACATTTCCCAGGTAGGTAACCAAAAGAAAAGACGCAGTGGGAATACGGGCTCGGGAAAGAATGGCATGAGGTGATAAACTACGCTGACAGACAAACAGAATACATAAGAATATAAAAATAATATCAAATACTAAAGGTCCCACAGGTTACTAGGGCAAGTTGACATCAGCTGCAGAACAAATGAGCTGAAATATTTGGAAGTTGATATCTAAAGTTGTGGTGCTTGAGTTTAACATTTAAAAAGAGAAATACATGTGGATGATGGTCAGATCAAGGAATACTTTTAGAAATAGATGAGATTAAGATAGTTAAAAGCAAGCAAGTCAAGGAAGTGCACAGATAGACTGATGACTTGGTTTTGTAGATTAGAAGTACCTCAATGCTAACTGGAATTGAGATGGAGAAAAAAGTCTGTGAGGAGATTAATATCCAAATATTTACGTAAATTGAAGCAGAAGAATAATGAATTGGTTGATGAGACTGAGGAAGGGGGAGAAAATCTGTGTCTGGTTTCCCTCAAATAGCTTGTATAATTCAGTACGGTAGTGGCAGTTTGGGAGGCCCTAGGAAACTGAGTAGGATTCTAAATCTACATCTTCACATCAGTATCTGGTCTATGGTAGAAACACATGAGAAGAGAATGATTATTTCTTTGTAATTGTTGTGTGTGTGTGTGTGTGTGTGTGTGTGTGTGTGTGTGTGTATTTGTGTTCCTTTTACTTATTATGAATTTAAATAGTATTACTGGCTGGGGAGTAAAGCATAAATTTCTTGCAAGGAAAACATAATATGCCTTATTTGTGAAATATAAATTATTTCGCAATGTATGCTTTATCAAATAGCTTTCTAATTTTATGCCATGAAGCAATTTAAAGGTCTAATGCAGAGAATAGAATTGTCATTTAATGAATTTAACAATTTTTATTCCATTTTATGAAATTTTGCATAGTTGTGTTTATTTCAGAGACACAGCAGTTAAATGCTGGTTTCATTACTCAATAGAATATCTCAGCAAACATAGTCATTTTCAAGTACTTTCTGAAAAATGTCATCAGATATAAGCTGTATAAATTTTCATATAAAAATGTGTCTGTCTTTGACACTATAACATTGATCAATAAATATTAGTGGGATTGAGTATTTGTAGGATAAGCATATTTTACTGTTGAGAAAATGTTTGTTAGTTTTAAAGTCAAAAAGTATTGGTCAAATTATGAAATATCATTTTATTAGCTCAATATATCTTTAAAACTATGAAAATAGTTAAAAACATTTTTAATTAATACATTTTGTAATAAAAAGTAGTGATGTTTGTTTGGAAGAATTATTGTATGCAAGTAACATATTTTGATTATTTTTAATCCCTTTGTCTTGCCCTCTACTTTTTTTCCTTTACCTCTCTCCCTCCTCCCAAGAGTACACCTTCTAGCTGAAAAATATCTACTTATTTAAAGCATTTTTGCTCTTTACAGTATAAAAATGTCCCAAAAATTCACATGAAACTTCTCTTAACATTATGAATTCTATTAGTCATGAGTTCAGGCTGTGTTTTGTTGGATACAACATTTAGAAGAGAAAGAAATCAATACGGATGCAATATAAGTTAATTGAGAAGCCAGGGATGTCATAAACGTGGAATTACTGCAGCTGCTGTCTCAACGTTGCTCCATTACTTCCATGTCCTGGGCACTCCGAGTTTTCATCAGGACCTTGACAGCTCTCTCAGACTTTCCCCTCCACTTGGAGCGCGTGGTTGTCCCTATGTAACCTGGAAAAGGACGTCATCTGTCGTTTGAGTCTGGAGGATCTTCCCAGCACGGAAGCATGGCTGTCTACTTACAACTGAGGCTGCCGTGTTTTCATCTTACAGAAAAAGCATTTAGTCTGAGCCCTTTCTTCTAGTTTAGTTAGGATATTTCTTGGCACATATTTTGGACGCCAGCTGTGACTCTAACAACGATCAGATCTAGCTTGCCTCCCTTTATTTCCTGACTTTCAGACGAGGCCCCTGTGTCTTCACGGAACAGTAGTCCCCCTTAGTACATATTTTGTGAGTTTTGTCATTTGAAGAATTTCTTCCCTGTGTCACACAGTTACACAGTTTGATCTACCAACTGAGAATAAAAGCAAAGCTGATCCTTGACAGTGCTGACACGAGTCAACTCACGGTCCTAGAAAGTCAGTGGCAGGGGCAGCGATTCTTCCTGTGATGTTTGCTTTTAACACCTCCATCAGAGTTAACTGTGAGTGATTTCTACTTTGAGTGTGTAAGACAAATAAAAAGTTTCTATGGAAAATGTACTTAGAGTTATAATTGCGTACTGATGTTTTCCCTGATATTCAAGAGCCAGTTTGAACTCAGGACCATTTTAATTGATTCCATACCTGTGAGTGTCTCTATTCTTTCTTTTCCTCCTTCCTATCAGTCTAGCTTTCATGGTAAGAACACACACTGCATTTAACTGTTTCCTTCAGCCCCACGGGGTGTTCTGCTGCTCTTCATTGTTGGCCTTTATACCATACACATCCACTAAGTATGGATGCTTAATGCTGTGTCCTAGGTGCTCCTTCATTATGTCTTTTTTCCCATCACTTCAAAAGGAAGATGTGTAAGAATAAACTCTCAGCTTTCCTGTCAAAATACAGACTGACTGCATTTTTGTAAATCTAATGTGGTCCCCAAGGTGTACACTCTCTGTGCTAGCCCACCCATAATTTTCTGACAACCTTGCTCTGTAGATTCCAGATTCTGTTCCTGTCTTGAACACAAGAAGCATATTAAAGATGTGGGTTGCTGCCCGACCTACCTTTTTTTTGTCTGCCATGCTCTTTCTGTATGTGATTAATTAAACATGACAGCTTCAGAGAGACTGATGCTAGCCATCTCCTGTTACCATCTCCCATGCCATTATTCTGTATCAGCATCTAATATATTCTTGAACACCACTGCTTAGTTTAGTTTCTATTAGCATCATTCTTTCTAATCTAAAAGAACTAGATTTAGGAAGGCAGACACACATTACTCTTGTATATCTTTGCACATCTCTTTATCTAATTCAGGGTTTAGTTAATGTACGAAAGTGTTTGGTGAATGATTTTTGTATTAAGATTTTACTTTGGCAGAATTACTTTTCTAGTTATCTTTAATCATTGTGGCATTGCCCTCACTAGACAGTGTTACCACTAGGTCCAGTCTAGATATGGAGGTGATCTACTGAAAAGGCCTAACATTTTGTCTAAAAAAGCAACGTATTCCAGGCCACACAGTGCAATATGTCCACATTGTCTAAGCAGATTGTGCCCCTGCAAAATCTATATTAATAACTCGTTTTATGATTGAATGTATATGTCTTCAAATAGTGCAGTTTCATTTCGATTCATTTCATTTACAATCAAGATACTGTCATAGCATTTATATACTGTACTATAATACATTTTCTAATTAGCAGAGGATCTTTTTTTTTTTCAAAATAATCTTGATTATGCATAGTTCCTAAAAACTATACACCAAGAATTTACTTATTGGCTGACATTTCAACAATATTTTTTAATACCAGTTACATAATATATGTGGCTGCAGATTCCCAGTCTAGTTGTTACGCTGATCTCTCAGGAGTACTGACCATGTCTAGAGTTGAATCATAGTGCAATACTTTCAAGTAAGACATCAGTTACAATGCTTGTGTTCCACGAAAAATAGGGACCTCAGGTCAAATTTAGATGCACAAATCTTTGTATTTGTTCAAGAAGACAGTAGTTCCCAGGAGTAAATAACTTATGAAATAATACAAAAATGTTAGGCCAATCTAGTAGATTATTAATTAGATGATGCTTGTCACAGTTTATGCATTTTGATATATATCTTTTAAGATCCAACACCCTAGCTTACTTACTCTCCAGTTTCAAAAGCAAGAAGTTAAGGATGTTTGAAAGGTGTGTGGGAGGAAGTGGTTAAAAGTCTTCATTGTGTGAATGTTGAAGAATTAATTAGAGGTATAGGGTCATTTCATTTCTTCTTGATTGATTTTCATATATCTGGGGTTAGGGTAGTTTCTCTATACTATATCACATTACTCAAGTATTATTTACCTGGACTTTATGTATATATTCATTATCACAATGACTTGTTTGTATGAAAATGTTTTATAACTTATGTTGATTTACAGTGAAAAACTTTTCATGTGTTTCAGTTCTTTGACTCTCTTAATATGTATAGTAACCAAACAACACTTATGGCTTCTGCTACAATAAAATTTAGTAATTATAAAACATAAGAAGGTATTTTACAGATTTTCATATAGCTAAAATGCTATTCTGAGTTGCCATTGACTTTATTATGATTACATGCTATTATTTTTAAGTGAGAGACAGAAGATTATTTATTCAAGCATATAAAAACTAGATTTAGTTGGAATAGATGAAAGTGGTAAACAGTTGGAAATGATGAAAATGATAAATAATTGAAAGTGAAATAGATGATATCCTACTTGCCAAAATCTCTGCATATTATTTCTTGTTGAGGTGAAAAAATAAAGGCTTAATGATCTCGGCATATCTATCAGTTAGGGAGTGGTTTTTCCAATCTCTGAAACTATTTTATCTTAAAGTTGAGCATCTAATAATGGGTGATACTGGCATCAGTATTCATCTATGAGATACTAATACATACTATTTTTGTCTGATGTACCTTTAACACATTGTGACTAAGAAATAAGAGTAATGCGTATTTTTAAAATTAATACCTAGCATAATGAAAGGTTTATGATAATTTAAATCATGTAATTATCATTATATCAGGCTGGTGTTAGCAAGCTGAACGAGATGAAAATATAAAAGTCAGCATGTTATCTTCTTAGAATCTTTAGAGAGACACAGACAGAACTGATGGTACTTGGCAATGAAATGAACAGAAATATTAGTGTCTTGTCATTATTCTAATAGTGATTCTTTCTCAGACCTCCAAGTTGCTGATATTTTAATTATGGTTCTCTCAGGGGCTTTATGAAATACTTAAATCATTTGTCATTACCACAAGTCTGTGAATATTCCTATTTTGTGCATTTCTTTCTCTCCACAGAATGGATGACCTGAATCGTCCATGCTTTGCCCTTTGGCAGAAACCCCACATTGTCTTTAGGAACATCCCTGGATGAGTCTTGGCTGTAGTCATAGTGCCTTCGAAGAGAGTTCAGTTCTCTCTTGCAAGATGTATGTGCTTGCTGTACAGTGTGGGGCTTCAGTCCTAATGAGGCTGCACAGAAATTCCACAGACAATTTTACTTATTACTGACCTCTGTATTGAATCTTCTGGTGCTGGACCCAGATGGTCAGCCTGGGCTTGGCTGTCAACTTTTCTTGTTCTATAGCTGTGTTCAATTGTACCTTGCAGTTTAAAAAATCATTTTCTTCTTCTTTTTTAAAAATTTCTATATTTAATTCAACTTATAATACCACATTTCCAAGAAAAATGAACCTTTTGCAAAACATTTAAATAAAATTATACCAAGATACACAAAAATGAAATTGTTCAAAACTTCTTGTGAAGAAAAAAATCATTAAAGCATACACATAAAAATATTAACTATGGAAAAACAAAATTAAATAGTATCTTATACCACATTAGAAAGAAAAAAAAAGGACCAAGTGTGTAGGAAACTAGATTAATTAAAGGACTGAAAGAAAAGATCTGTCCTCTTTGAATTTTATACTTAGCAAACATACCTTTGAAAAATGAAAGTACGATTTTTTAGTTATACAAACTTGAAATATTTTAATACCTCCAGAAGTAGCATATAGGAAATAACAAAGAGCATAATTCAAAAGGCAAGAGAA
>NW_004524741.1:6171900-6173189 GCF_000260255.1 Octodon degus
TTTTTGTCAGAGAAGGGTATTCCATTGTCATTTAAATATTGTAGATACATGAATTCAGCAAAATATTGCAATATTCTCCAGTAGTCCATAATAGTAGTGGGTTTTCCATAAGACTGGCAATGTCGGAAGTTGTTGACTTGAGCCTTTTACAGCTCAGCTTATTAACATGGATTTACTTTTTTTTTTTTTCGGAACCGGGGATTGAACTCATGTCCTTGTGCTTGCCAGGGAAGCGCTTATTCTAATGAGCCATCTCCCCGGCCCCTGGATTTACTTTTTATACTTCATTTTTATACTTTTGTGCTGGATGGCTAAGACCAAGATAAAGCAAGACCTATATAACAAGACATGTAACTTTTGTATCTGATAAGGTCAGTCAAGTACCCTCAGGATTTATCCTGAAACACCTTGTACCATAGTTTGTAGAACCTTTTTCAGTGTAAGCCGTGTGGATGAGTCACGGTCATTGCTTGACAAATTTGTTCTCTGTGAAAGCCTAAAAGAATATTTTCTCTCAGTGTGACTCTCCTTAAGCACTCTGTATATCATCAAGCACTTTCCTCTCTGGCCCCATAATCTCCTTGATCAGAAAATTTGGGACATAACTGAGTTACATGATGTTACAGAACAGGTTCTCCTATGTCCTGAGTCCTCACTGATCTTGAAAGGCTAGGGCCAAAATGCTAGCTGTCTTTGCATCCCTTCTTTTTCTCTGATTTTTGCTCTGAAAACCTAGGTTGTTCACCATCCAGAAGAGAAGATTATTGTTGTTACCCTATAGCATAGGCAGATGAGCTTAACCTCACTATCTGTCTGAATATCAATCATCTTAGACATAACATGGAACAGGTATTTTCCATCAAGTATTAATATGTTAAGCTTTAAATCCTTACAGAATATGAAGAAAAAAATTAAAAAAATAAGAAATATTTTAAAAATAGGAATAAACAGTTAAATATTTTACACAGAAATTTAGAAATCTAAACATATACAGCATTGTAGCAGGACAGTCCTATGACATTTTTTTCTTGTCTCTTGTTTTCATTTATTACCCCCCTTTTTTAAACAAACATTTACTTGAGAGACAGTATGGCAGTAATTGATATTTCATGACAAGCAGTATGTATTTAGAAGACCAAAATGACAGGCATTCCAAGAATGACCCCACCATTACACATTGCTATCCTCAGTGCAGTTGCTTAGTTCACAGGTATCAGCATATATTCTCAAGGTGAGAATCCTACCAATTAACTGCTAGTTTCAAAAACCTGCTGAAGATTCTCAGGATC
>NW_004524741.1:6180422-6190071 GCF_000260255.1 Octodon degus
TTGCCCCATATTTGGGAAGTTTTCTGCTATTACTTCTGCCCATATTCTTTTTATATCATTTGTATTGACTCCTTCCTTCTCATTGATGCCTATTAGTCTTACATTGTTCATCTTTGCATCATCTTGCAGGTATTGAATTATGTTTTTCTGCATCCTAGTTGTTTTAAAGAGATCTTTTCCTACTTTTTCACTAGCTGCAATGGTGTCTTTAAAGTCAGAAAGTCTACTTTCACTTTCACTCAAAAGGTTTTGCCAGCTTGCGATTGAAGTTTTAATTTCCTGTATATCACTTTGAACCTGTTTAATACATTCTATTTCTTTCCTAAATTGCTTATTCAGGGGTTACATCATTTTTATATTCTGCTCTATTTTTTATCTGTGTATTCTTTAGAAGCACTTAATACTTCTTTGATTATAGTTATCACTAAATTTTTTAGTTCCAAAATTATTTCTGATCCGATTTCTTCTATATCTTTCTGCAGTTGATTCTTTACTGCCAATGCTATTATTTCAGAGATATCGGGTGTGTGATTTCCAGTTTCATCAGTGCTAGTGTCTTCTGAAATTGTACTGTGTGGACTCGGAGCCTGAGACTGCATTTTATTCCTTCTCTTTGTCATTTTTGTATACCACTGTCTTCTGACCTTTGGTGTAGAGCTTAGATAGAGTTATTACCTTAGCACCAGATCCGGATCTATGAAGTTCAGATTCCTCCAGGTGGATGTTGTTTGCATCTGGCTGCTGTGTTCCACTTCTTTCTGCTGCAGCCTTTAGAGTTGAACCTTTTGTGTCTCTCTGGCAAGATATTTTGCTCCTGAATCAGCTGGGTAGGTCTTGCCTCTAGCCTGTTTGCAGGGAGTTCTGCTGAAGGGTTCTGCGCTGGGCCTGCACTCTGGGTCAAATGGGGATCCGCAGGCCCCGGGCAGTCTCACTCACACGCAGGGTCTGGGCTCTGGGTCTATTCAGGATCTGTGGGCCCCGAGTGGTCTCACTCACTTGCCGGGCCTGCGCTCCTGGTCTATACAGGATCCCGCGGGCTGCGGGTCATCTCACTCACTCAGGAGCCTGTGCTCTCCATTTTCTTCTTAATGTAATAAAATATAAAAGATAAATATTTTTTGACATATATATTAAATAGATTATATATTTTCCATGTGGCCCAAGACAGTTCCTCTTCACTCAAAGAGGAGAAAAAGGCAGGCCACAGGTTATACATGCTCCAACACTATTCAACAGAAACCCCCTGCATCACTAATAACTAGGTCAAGCAGCAATATGTACTACCTCCAATATCTGAGGAAGCCTAGGAAAACAATTGCCATTTCTGTTTATTCACAGTGGACAGCATATGATATAATAACTGTTCCTTGACTTTGGAGGAGCGCACCACAGACTGAAGACTCTGAAATTTAACTGGTATGGTTAGTATCTCATCCTCTGACCCGTGTATCCAGAGTATATACTACTTACTGCTCATTGAGTACAACTGTAAAGCCCACCAATAAAGAAAATGTAATATAGTTCTTCAATGGAATGTAACTCAGTCATTAAGAAAAGAATAAAACCAGTAATGATGGCACATGCCTGTAATCCCTAGCATTCTGGGAGGCTAAGGATAGAGGATCACAAATTTAAACCAAGCTGGGACAATTTTGTGACACAGAAAAATACCATCAATATAAATGCTGTATCAGATGTTCTTTGGATTGTATAGATAATCTATTAATTTGGACAGCCTTGGGTCAGAAGACTAAATTTGACCATGGGCAAAAGAATACATGCGCATCTTATGCATCATGTGTAAACATGCACAGGTTAACATCCTTATTCCCTTTTCAATTTTTTTATTAATTTCAATGAAAAATAATAATGAGACAGTTTCAAAACAGGTTAGTAGGACAGTTACAATAATTAATACATTGCATATTGTTGTCTTCATAGAAGTTATTCAGAGTACAAGATGCAGAAGTGAAATCTTCTCAAACAATGACAGCACAAATGTCTTCTCAATGAACTAAGAGAAAGTAGCTGTACATCTATTCGTTTAACATCCTTTTTCCTAATGGGTACAGAAAGAATGTATTTGTTGAATCATTCACTTCTCACCACTACTAAAGATGGTGTGAATTCATTTCACTAAAAAGTCCTCATCTGGAATGTCAATTGTATTAGAGCCACCACTTAGTTAAGTTTTCAGTCTCTATTTCCATTTTCCATGAAGTAAGCATGTATGCGTGTGTGTGTGTGTGTGTGTGTGTGTGTGTGTGTGTCTGTGTGTCTGTGTGTCTGTGTGTCTGTGTGTCTGTGTGTATGTGTGGTGGACTGGTGTAAAAACTGAGATACAATGGGAACTACCAATTTTACAGCTGAAAAGATAAAACTAGTCTGTAAGACTAAGCCACAGGATTTGATAGTAGTTTCAGTTTACTAATTCAGTCTTTTTTAGAGACTTCTGCTTTACTTCCTGTAATGATAACCCTGACACCTGTTGAGGGCATTTATCCCAATCTTCAGAGATCAGAGAAATGATGACAAAATGGATCAATAGACCCAAGGAGGGCTAAAATATCTTAGAACGGTGAAAAACCTAATGCAATACTCTGGACAGGAGTCTGTTTATGATCTCTTTTCATACTCCATTATTAGTTTTTATATTATATTCCACCATAGTCCTTTAGCATTTATAGATTACCATTTTCTCAGGGTACACTAGCTTGGTTACATGGCATCTTTACTGATGAAGCTGAGGAAATCAGTTCTGTATGTATTTTCCAGATTTTGGAGATTCATTCTTCAAGCCAGAATGGCTTCTCTTAGTAGATAAAGTTTGGGTTGGGATCTGAGGAAGGAATTGACTGTTACTTGGGAAATCTGATCAGCCCTTGGGTCATACATTCTTAATCTCCTTCATTATATTGTGAGCATTCTTGGTGTCATGATCAAATCATAAGCAATACTCTTGTTGACTGCTTGTGTATCTTTCCACGAGGAGCACCTTTTCCAATGTGCCTGCTCCATAGATCTCTATAGGTGTGGACCCTCCTGTCACCTTTACAGTGTGCTGCTGGGAAGGGCTTGATTACAGTTCCCACCTCACCTCTGACAATTAAGCACATCTATACATCTTCTGAAATTCTGGGCAGCCATTTTGCCTATTACTAACAAAGAGCTCTGTTCTCCATGTGTAGTTCCTACTATGAAAGGCTTATACTCCACAGATTTCAAAAACGTTGGTGCCACCCTGATTAAAGTAGTCCTTATTTCTTTGGTAAACAAAGTGTCACCTAGGTACCTACTATAGAAGGCTTTGATAACAGATCAATTGTAGCATGTCCACCACTGTTCTAGCTTCTGAT
This sequence comes from Octodon degus, assembly GCF_000260255.1. Lineage (NCBI taxonomy): Eukaryota > Metazoa > Chordata > Mammalia > Rodentia > Octodontidae > Octodon > Octodon degus. Next base: position 6,183,779 of record NW_004524741.1, read on the forward strand.
TTTCTCTTCCAATACTTGCCTACTTTTTATTTAATGTATTTAGTGTGGGTCATTTCCTTCATGGTGATTTTTGCAGAGCAATGTATTAAAGTAACTCAACACAATATTGCAGGGTATTAAATTCTGAGTCAGGAGGAAGAATCCTAATTTTTCTGTGTTTGTATTCATATTCTGTTTTAGCAGCAGTCTTATCATCTATTCCCATACTCGGTTCCTGGTGCCCACCTCAACCTGCTCAATCTTATGGTGCCATCACCATAAATCTCTTCCTTCTAATAGTGGGCTCAATAGTATAAGCACTGTTTGGCTATGCTGTGATATGGCCTGAAAAGTTCATATGATGGACAAGAGGAATGGTTGATCAATATAGTATCGGTTGGGGCTCACTAGATGAACATGTCATGTATCATGTATGGCTTACACTTTTGGTAGTGAGTGGTACTACTCCCACAAACCTTTGATTACTGAAGTCATGAATTCTGGCTATGGGAGACACAGTATCATAATGTGGGCTCTGATTCAAAGCGTATACAACCTTTGGAAAAAATTTGCCTTAGCTGTATAAGATATTCCAAGTTAGCTGGTAGTATACCTACATCTTCTAAAGTTTGTCACATATATATATCAATCCAACTGCTTCTACATGGTGAGAAACAGGATAAAACCAATGAATTCCATGAACATGAGTCCATGGCCTCACTTCTTTACCCATGAAATGTGTTCTTTTGTCAGAAGCATAGAAATGTAGAACTGGCAATGTCAGAAGTTGTTGATCTGAGCCCTTCACAGCTCAGCATATTAATATGGCTTTACTTTTCATACCTCATTATGATAGTTTTCTGCTGACTGGTTAAGGCCAAGATAAAGCAAGACCTATATAACAAGAAATGTAACTTTTGTTTCTGACAAGGTCAGTCAAATCCCCTCAGGATTTAGCCTGAAACTCTGTACTGCAGTTTGTAGATCTTTTGTCAGTGTCAGCCATGTGGATGACTCATGGCCATTGCTTGACCAGTTTGCTGTCTGTGAAAGTCTGAGAGAATGTTTCCTATCCATATGATTCTCCTTAGGCACACTCTACATCATCAATCACTTTCCTCTGTGGCCCCATAATCTCCTTGATCAGAAAATTTGGGACACCACTGAGTTACAGGATGTTACAGCACAGGTTCTTTTATGTCCTGAGTTCTCACTGACCTTGAAAGACTAGGGCCAAAATGTTGGCTGTACTTGCAGCCCTTCTTTTTCTGTGATATTTGGTCTTCACTCTTAAGTTGTTACCCTCCAGAAGAGAAGCTGAATGATATTATTACCCTATAATAATTACTATGCTTTTTTTTTTTAAAGCAAGTGATACGAAATAATTAGGCTATCATCAGTTTGCAGACTGGTTGCCACAGGAACTGATACAATATCAGGAACTTATTAGTCTGTGCTGGTGAAACATTGGACATTCAACAGTGACTATAGTCAGATGATTCTTGATGAGTGAAAGTCCATGTGGCTGAGCCCATGCCTAGCCTCTGTCTCTGCCACCATCTGTGCTGTTCATAAGCTCATTGATCACTGATGGGGGTAGCTGAAGAAAAAGCTTGACTGTTGTAGCAGAATGAGTCATCCTATCCACTTGAATATGAAGATTCTTTTCTGCTGAGGTCATTTTTGGTGACCATTTACATGTGACATAGATAAATTTACATTCTTCATCCATGTGGAGAGGTTTATCTATATACCTCTTCCCCAAATATCTCTGTCATCAATTTTCCACTCAGATTCGTTCTACATCTCCAACCATCTGTTCAGACCACTGGCAATAGCCTGAGAATCAGCATATAGTCTCATAGCTGCCCATTTTTAATTCCAGGTAAAATGACTGAAGTGGTGCCCACTACTAAGATTTTCCCTCACCATTGTGCTGCAGGAATTTCCTGCAAAGCACTGCAGTGATGCTGCTGTATATTTTCTAGGTGCCTCATAACACAAAGAGCCATCTATAAATCAGGCTGTTAGTCTCCTCTTCATCTATCAACTGGTTCACCTCATGAAGCCATAGCTGTGTGCTGGGGTATTGAAGGTAGTATAGAAGTAGCAGGAACCATGAGCATTTGGTTGACTTCTTCACAGAACTTATGCACTACAGACCTGCTCAGGTTCAGCATGTATATAACACTTGTACTTAATGATGGAACATTGCTTTGCAATCCAACTCCATGCCTTGATGGCTCAGATCCTACCCAGATCATGATGGGCAGCTCAGGTCACATGGTGTCCGATGGTCAAGCACTCAGTTTTCACTGAGGACCTCTGATATTTTTTTGTTATGGTTCAGATCCAGAACATTCCCCTAATGTGATTGAATCATGGGATGATTTGATCATTGGGATGCTATAATTCCTAATAACCACTTATCTTTGGGAGGCTGCTTTCCAGGTAATCAAATTTCTTTTATGTTTGCCAATATGAAGTAAGTGTACAGTGTACTTCTACATAATGGTATAGCAAAGTAACTTTCCATAGAATGGGAATTTATAAAATGAAGCTGCAACATGATTATTTTTGGAGAATTTGTCTTTACTTTTAATTTAATCTGTTTAACTTACTCCACAAGGGAAGTCACGTAATAGCTATAGGTAGGGCTGTCAACAAATAAAATTATAAGATGTAAATATTTGCTTTGTTAAGACAAATTCTTCTCAAGCATATAACATCTTTCATTTCAAAAATAGTTTAAAGCAATATGCACAGCAAAAGTAATGAAACATTATTTAGATTAATTTTTATAATCATTAGAAATTGTATTATGCATTTTTGGCTAGATGTCTAAGCTTGTATCACTTTTTTTAGGTTAAAGTATTCACCATATTATAGATAATATCAATCATTTTGAAATTATTTCTATTATGTTTGATGAAAATTACATAAATACGGAAAAAAACAGATTTCAGAACTACTCAGTAGTTTCCAAGTCTTTCATTCTAAAAGCACTGTGGATGAGGAATCTGTAGTTGAAATGGATTTAAGAAATGGGTGGACATATTCATGGATTGGTACCAAGTAGAAAAATGAGAATACATAGTGCTTAGACATAGAAAACATTTTCTAAGATTGAAGTTCCCACTAGAAAATTTCTTTTATGTTTGCTTATTATGAAGTTCATGTTCTAGAATCCACTAATGATGGAATAATAAGAGCAGAGTTTACCTAGACTGTACCATATTTTCTCATTTTTTTATTGCTCATATCCCTTAACTCTGACATCTTGGAAAGACCAAAGTCATTACATGCATGCTAGGGAGACTGGCCCTCTGCAAACCTCACACTCTATAAAGTCTTCACTTATTGGGTCAATTTATTTCCTCACCATCTGTTAAGGCCTTCTGCCATTGTTTTTTCTTCTTATTATCATTATAAATACTTTTAGTTCCCAGTATCATGATCCTTAAATTCTGTGTGTCTATAATTGTATGCTAAGCTGTAACTCTGGATAAGTCCACCACCTCTTTTGAAACAGTTGCTTCACTTGCTTATGTTACATTTTTTCTGACTCATAGTTTGGTTTTTTTCTTTTTCTATCTCTTGTTTTTTTCCTCCATAAATTTTGTCTTTATATTTATTTCTTTGTCTGCATTCTACTATTATTACATTTTAATTTCTCCTATTTTTTTGCACCAGAATTATATATTTAATTCCACTTTTTGTCGTTTTTACTTGAATATCTCACAGATCTCAGAAACAGTGAGCTCAATTTTGTCTCCTGCTTTAACAAAACTGTTTTCTTTTCTTCCTTCCAGGAACACTAGTTTACGTTGCTCTCTAGTCCTATTTAGAGGTAGAAGGAGTAAAATATAGAAAAGGAATGAGGAAATCAAAACTAAACATTGTGCTTTTTCGAAGACCTCAATTTGTAGGCCTCAGCCAAATTTACCTAAGTCCACCTATCTCAAGAATCTTTTGATTAGATTTATACTCCTTCCCTACCAGAACCATGACTGAAAGACCAGTGTGAAGAAGCCTGACCCTAAGATAAAGTAGCAAACTGAACAGACCCAAAGAATATTTAAGATAATCTATATTGACATTCCTTTGGTCAAATTTAGGACTCCTTCCTTACTGGATCCATCTCTAAAAGATTATACATTAGCTTAATAAGAAATAAAGAGCAGGCTAAGGAATCAAAAAAATATTTATGTTACATATCCAAAAGTAAATGAACAAACAAGCAAAACCCCTAACCAAACCCTCAAAAAGCCAACAAACTAGAAATGAGGAAAGGTACCCAGAGGAATTTTCCAGGATATGCATCAGCCACACTGAATATTCCTTTAGGTTAGCACTGCATTCTGTCCCTGGGTTAATCAGGACTCAGAAATTTTGCTCACCCAGGAGATCCAATCCAAAGTTTTGAGCATAATTTCTAATATAACTGGAATGGGAAACCCAGCATCTCTGGGTCACCACAGAACAGCAGTCTCTAGGGACATATACTCTTTTGAGTCCTCAACCTTGAAGCAGTGAGAGGTTCTGTAAAAGTGGCTGGGAACATGTTCTAAACTGCATATTCATGGGGCCTTTCACATGATAACTATGTTATCCACAGGACTGATGAAGCCCATGGATTCAAACTGGGATGAAGCCTCCTGGTTTACTTTTCCTTCTCTTTCCTCTAAGAAAGCCCCATTTGCTTTCTGCCCCATTCAGGCTCTCATCTGTCAGATAACTCAAATCCTTTAACATTTTTCTGATATTACTTATCAGGTTGATTCAGGGAAGTGGGGGAGGGGAAGCCCATTGCTGTAGTGCTTACCATTGGCTCAGGTGCCACAGCCAGCTGCTTGCCACTAAGAGCTCTCCAAGGCTCACCACCACTGGCCTAGTGTGGAGGTGGAGGGTAGGCATGCAGCCTTGCTAAGTGATCTATCTGGACTTTTCAACGCTGCTAGTAATTCCTTTTGGGTGTCAGAAGTCCTTTCAGGGTAAATTTTTGAGTAAAACTATGCTCGTATGTCTAACTCCTTTTCCTATTCCTTGATTTGTTGATAAAGGTTGGAATATCTATTGCTAGGAGCAAGGATGCTTTTTCTGCACTTGAGCAACAGATTTTTGTAGAACTAGCAGGCATACCTGGACTAATCAATGATGGAAATAGAGTGGAGCTGGAAATCTTGGGTAGTTCTCACTGTGATGTAGCAGAGTTGATCTGTCCTGGTATTGGCAGGTAAGGATCTGAAAAACAGGGGAGGCTGAACACACAGCATGACCCTGACACTGGGAAGGCCATGCATGTGGCCTGATCTCAGTTTGGGGAGCTGTTCAGGAGATGTGACTCCAGCTGTGGTAGGATGACACATGTGATCTGACCTGATTTGGGTGGGTTGCACATGTGAGCTGACCCCACTTGGGTGCTGTACATGTTGCCTGACATGCTTTGTGGTAGTTATTTCTAGTCTGAGGCCCAGTGTGCATGCAGTGGGTCTCTGAGATAATCAGTGCCTCAGGGAGCTTGACCTCAAGTCCATGTATAGGGGCTGATTTTTAAATCTCTATCCTTTTCCAAAAATATGCACAGAAGATCTTAAAGGCATATAATGTAATACATCTTATACGATTATGGATAGCTCAGTATCTGTCCCTAAAACTTCACCTTTGGATAATATTTTATAAATGTGTAACTGATTTAAGATAGCAGATTTTGAAAAGCTGATATTTTTTCCACATTTAAGTTAGAAGAAAAAGAGGTATAAACTTGATTTTATCATGAGAGAAAATTAAGATCCTATCTTGCACTTTATAGCTCTTGTCTTTTTCCCCCTTTTGACAATGATTATAAATGTTAACTAATATGAAAGGTACTCTGAGTAATTCAAAGTATAGAAAAATATACTTACATAAGATAAAGGAGGGCTAATTGATAATGATTGAGAAAAGATTCAAAATGATTAGTCTATTTATAGGTATAAAATTACAACTATGGAAAAGATGGCTATAATTTAGCATGGCTAAGCTAAGAGTGAACTATGATTAAACATAATTGTTTTTGTGTGTTCTAGATGTATTTTTGTTTGTTCTCCTGCCTGTTTAATCTATTTTTAATAACTAGTTAAGTGAGGTCTAAACAGTTGTTTCATTAAAGATTTTTTGAAATCATATCAATTTCCTTTTCCTTTTTTATTTTTCTCTGTAACTTTGTGACTCTTTTTGTTCTATCCATGAAAATCTGGTTGCGTAGGTTTGTGGGGAAGTGGTCAAACTCACCCAAAATATTGTGGGCTGAGTGATAACAGGCTTAAGGACAT
>NW_004524741.1:6190386-6191992 GCF_000260255.1 Octodon degus
AAAAAACTATATTTAAATATGTTTTATATTTTACTAAGGTAATTTGTTGTGTTTACCATTGTTAGACTTTTTGTTACTTAAAAATAACTGAGTTTTAAGTTAAAGATTATTTAAATGTTAACTCATAAAGTGTTTTCAGTAGTTATTTTATAACTGGTTAAATAAACAGTTATTATCTGAGTTTATAACATAGCCTATACATATCAATACATCTATATCTGTATCTATCTATCTATCTATCTATCTATCTATCTATCTATCAATCAAGATATGTAAAACTAAGCTTTAAGTTTTTAGGGGCATGAGGGAACACACCTGTAGTCCCAGCACTCAGGGGGCTGAGGTACAAAGAGTTCCTTGAGTTTAAGACCAGCCTTTGGTACATAGTGAATTCAAAGCCAGAATGAGCAAGACCTGGCTCAAAGATCATAAACAAACAACGTTTTGTACATGCATAGAAATGACAAATGCTTTCTTTTGTATAATGTGCATTACCTTTACACCTTGGAAATATAAAATGTTTACAATTCTGGAATCTCCTTAAATTTGGTCTTGCCATGAAAAACTTGATCTATATCTATTGGTTTTGACAAACAAACATTTGTTTTCTTATAAATGAGACACATTTTTATGCAATGGGTAGTAAACCTATTTTTCATCATTAATACTCTTTCCTAAACTTATAAGAACTCTAAGGATACTTCTCAATTCTTGTCAGTGAAATTATACCATATATACTTGTAAAAAGGCATCTAATTGTGCCTTAAGATTATAGACTAAGTAAATGTATATAGATTTTTATATATGTGATGCTACTTATTGCTAATATGGTCAAACATTAAATACATCTGTGCTTCTCAAGGGTACAGACAGGTCTTCCAGGATGTAAATTAGTAGATTATTAAGGACATCTATAAACAGGTACATTCTGCTGAAATGCACTTTGTTAAAAAATAAAGTAAGAGTTTACTTATTTCATTTAATATCTTAAATTAGACAAAGGTAACCAATTGATAAAATGAAGATTTAAATGTATTTCATAGATAATAGTAAAAACATTTCTAAATAGTAATATTATAATTGTTATTGCAGATTGTTATGTTTGCACTTGATTTCAAATTTCCCCTGTAAAATTTTATAGTTGTTACCTATTAACATTCTACAGTAGTTTGTTTTCCAAGATAATCACTATTGCTAAAAAAAATTAGCAGTTCTCTGTGCATGATTTATACTTCAAAGAGCTCAACAGGTTTAAGCTACAAATACAACACTTCTAGTTCAATACTGGTGCAACTCAGGTCCTGGGGATTCAATAACTGAAGTTTAGTGACTATAGTTTAAAAAGGTAACTGGGTTAAAGGGATAACCTATATTCTGGCTCTGGCCCTTCAAGGTTATCCAGGACCCAGGGAGTAAAGGGCTCCCTTCATAAATAACACTACTACTCTGCTGAGTCATACAACTGACTGAACAGGGAGATTGTTGGAGCTCAGAGGACAAGAGTCAGCTAGTGTACATTGTGTTCAAACAAGGGTCACTAAAGAGGCATATGGCTCTGTGTTTCCAGGGGAAGCAAAGAACATGACCCATCCTGGCAGATAACACA
>NW_004524741.1:6193702-6194986 GCF_000260255.1 Octodon degus
TACACATATCTCCTTTATCTTACCATTTCTAGAATTATTAAGTGCATTTTATCTTTATCACTTTTATTTCATAGAAACCACTAAGCAAGTAGTTTTGAATGAATGGCAGAACAAAGTTTCATATTAATAGTCACTGAAAGTTATACCATAACTAGAACAATATCACCTGAAATACAGGATGAATTCTTACATAGGTCAGTAATCACACTATTTTGTGGGTGTATTATTTAACATTCTCTAGATTCTCTCAGCCAACTCCTTATTTTTTCACTTAAGTGAAACTACTAAAAGTAGTATCAGCCAAAGACACCTTGTTTTTGTCTCCTTTTAAAAAATTAATTTTGCCCATGAGGTGATTAGATATCATTGGTGTTTCATCACATGATTCATTAAAGACAAAAAAATCCTAATTCCCTAATATAGCATTAGAAAACAAGGAGTAGAAGCTAAGGTCATTTACAAAAGCACAACCATTAACTTAATTCTTGAACTGTTAGCTTAGAAGGTATAGGTTGAATTTTATTTTATTTATTTATCTATTCTTTGGTGGAACTGGGGATTGAACTCAGGTGCTTGAGCTTGCCAGGGAAACGCTTATTCCACTGAGCCATCTTCCTGGTCCCATCAGTTGAATTTTAGACAAAAGATATTTCATACATACAGCTAAACTTTTTCAATACATCTAGGTTTTAAACATACATTTCAAGTAGAGAGTAATCTGTTTATTTAAAAATATTTCCTAGCACCTTTCATGTAAAAAGAAATTAGGGTACATCATGAACAAAAAAGACTTCTCTTTTCATAATTTTGTATTCTGTGGCTGAAGACAAATAATAAACAATATATATAATTAATAAAATATGCTATGATATGTTATGTATGAAAGACAACACAAAATTAGAGTAGTACACTGGAATTTGAGAATGCCTACAGCATTAGGAATGAAGCGTGGGCAGTGTATGTTAAATAGGAAGGGTAGGGCTAGTCTGTGTGAAAAAAAAGATTGAAATATTATTGGAAGGAGATGAGGGATGGAACTGTATTGACACCTGAGACCTTAGTTCATCAACGAAGACAGAGCTAGTATAATTCCAAATTTAGGCGAATGTTTAGCTTTCTAGGAAAACCACTAACCACTTGTAGCTGGAATGTCATGATTGGGACATGCGATAGGAAATCTAAAGTTAAGTTCTTAGCTTTTTATTCCAGGTAAAAAGTAAGTACCCTGGGATTCTGAAATTTTGTTGTAATGATGTTCTTTTGTACAGGTAAAAAGTAAGCACC
>NW_004524741.1:6195521-6197242 GCF_000260255.1 Octodon degus
TATGTATTATAACCATCTACAATAATGGAGAGTAAGAAGACATGTTAAAGAATGAAAACATAGTAAAGCTTTTTAAAACTAACAATACAGTGTATTCAATTTTGCAGAGGAAATGAAACTGTCCTTGCATTGATGTTGTTATTCATTTCGCACATGGCTCAGATTTGTTCTGATATTCACAATCTATGTGATTTCTTAGACCACACAGACATAATAGAGGCCCCCCTGTGACTCTTGCTGGCTGTATGGTGGTTAGTCATGTTGATTGTTACAGGTTTAAATCATTATTAAATCAATAGGATTCATCTAATCTCTGTCATTCAGTCCTGCTTTTCACTGAAAGAAGACAGAGTATATGCATGTCTATTTATTTCAAGAGGTTTATAATTGGCATGAAGCATGTGAATGTTTAAGAACAGCCTTCACCATAATATAATTTCATTCTTACTACTGCTATCATTACTTTAAGGAGTTTTGATTTATTCATGTCATTGTACTTCATGAAAATTAAAATGATGAAGAAAAACATTAATGTTAAACACAAAATTATACTTTTTGTGTTTAACATTAAAGATGACAACTACTTGTTCAATATTTTTCTATGAAAAATACAATTCTCTTTACATGCAAAATAAAAACATGCAATAGATATTATTTTATCCACATATTTTAAAAATGGCTTAAAAGTGGTTGGTAGCACAGATAAGAAGCCAAACTGTTGAATTCATGTTATAGTCCGTCTCTGAACTCTTACGACTTAGGGTAAATAATCTCCTAAGATTTTACCTTTTGTAAATAAGGATGACAATCATAACAATCTCAAAAGTTTCTTATGAAAACTTACATGTTTGGTTTAAAAATCCCTGATACACTGGGATTGAAAAAAGCACTGTTAGGTCTTATGTGTCCCGACATTCAACAAGCATGAAATGAGAACCAAAAATGATATGAAATTACTGGAATTAAGTACTAGAATTAAGAACTGGCTACTTAAAAAGCTGAAGCAATTTAATCAATTTAATTTCTTTCTTTTAGTTGTTTGCTAATTTGATTTCCAGTCTTAAAATTATGGATTTTCTAAATGACTTGTTTTCCATCTTAAATCTTATTGTGAGCTTGATGCAATTAGTTGATTATCTTTTGTCAGATTTAATGATAAAAATTTCATAAAAAATAAAAAAATAAAACTAGTTTTGTGCTAGTTTAGATTGCTTTATAAAACTTTTACTATGTAATTGTTTGTTGGTAATATAAAGCAACAAAATTTGATTTATGAGTAGTGATGTTGAATTCTGAAAACTTGCTAAAATTGCATATTAAATCTGGTAGTTTTTTGTAGTTTCTTGTGACTTTTTCACACTGATAATAATGTTGGCTGAATAAAAAGGTGACTTTTATTTCTTTTTCTTACTTTATCATCCTTGGTAAGCTCTCAATGGCAGTGCTGAACAGAAGTGATAACCGACACTCTTGCTTATAAAAAAAAGTTAGTGTTTTAATCATTAACTATGTCAGCTGTGATTTTCTCACAGATGTACTTTATCAAACTGAAGTAAAATCATCTTATTTTAGCTTGCTGAGAGTTTTGAACATAAATGGATAATATGTTTTGAAAATGCCTTTTTGGTTTCTATTAAGATCAGCATATAATTTCTTCATTAACTTATTAATATGTTGAATTACATTGATACTAAAGTTACAAAGCCAATTTTGTAACATTA
>NW_004524741.1:6197412-6199171 GCF_000260255.1 Octodon degus
TGTAGTTTCTAAACTACAGAATAATGTTGGTGTCACAGAATGTATTGAAAATATTCACTCACTTTTTATTTTAAGGAAGAAATTTTATAAAATTGATATTTTTTCAATAAAATGTTGGTGGGTTTTTCGTAATTACTTCCTTGGTGCTGGGACAAAATAGCAAATGCAACTTAAAGGAGGAGAGGCTTATTTTGGATCATGGTTTGTAAAGGTTTGAGTCTATAGTCAGTTGGCTCTGAGGCACAGCAGAGATGCATGGAATAGGTGAAACAGCTCATGGTTTGGCAGCAGGAAGCAGAGAGAGAGACCAAAGGAGGATGAGGGAGATATGCACTACGACTTAGAATACGCATTTGTCCCAAGTCATTAAGAGCTCAACTGGACTTTTGAGTGGATTTTGTACAGAACTGGGGGCTCTGCAATGATAACTTTCTTCTTTCTTTTTCTTCTTCCTGATTTTCCTGCTACTACATTCTTCCTAAAGTTTAGCTACTGCTGTACGCTTTAAAACTGTAGGTGTTAAGTATCTGAATTTTTCTCACCATACGTGGTCCTAAAGGGCGATCACCCACAATCAAAGAAGAGTTTATTAACAGCTTTGTACCATCTTCTAATACCCAAGCTTTTATTGTCATCTCCTTCCATCCTCTCTTGCTCAATTAGTGGTAAGCATAGTCTTTGCTCTGATAAATAATTGCATTATTAGTCTTTTAGGGACTACTTAAAGGTAAATAAAAATACTCCTAGAAGAGCACATAATATATTTGTGAGTTACAATTCTTAATTACAATTCTAAAGTAGTCGAAGTATGATGATGAGAGGATGTATGTTTTTATATATTGTCATGAATATAAAGCTAGGTGGTGTATGTGGCTTAGATTTTTGGTGTATGTTATGTTAAACTTAGGCTTTCCCAGAATGATCTGATGATTGTAAGTAACAAGTATTTGCTCTAATTCTTGTCTGAAAATTAATATCTCATAACTACTTACCTTTGTGCATTATAGTATATCTTTTTTGTTTGGTGTTAAAATAACCTTAAGAATGACCAAACAGTAAAGTAATTCGAAGCCAGAAATACATAGAATTTTTATTGGAAAAAGTATATTTTCTTTTAAATATGTTCATCAAATATTTGTAAAATGCATATTGACAGTGCAATTCAGATGGCCTGTGTGACTTTTTTAAATGTAAAGTACTTGAGTGTAATTACTATGTCAAAATTCCTGATTCCTGTTTAATATTATCCTTCAGTGCTGCATTAGTCAATGTCCATGTCAAATTAATAAAATCAGTGACCCATGACCTGAGAAGGGCAGGAAGATCACTGTAAATTGATATTTTAGGAATAAAATTTACATTTCCAATACTGTGTTCTTAGTGACAAAAAGATGGCACTTCAGTGTCTTTGTATTTTAGTATCATTTTTATTGTTAAAATTTATACTTCTTTAAGGGAAGTGTGAAAGAGAATTGTAGAAAATTTCTTTCATTGTTTAGAACGTGTAATTGTGTTTTTACATAATAGATTAGACAATTTAATCTCAGAAACAGAAATTTATATTTCTGAAATATTAACAGGAATTTGACACCTATAATGTTTAATAAGAATAAGATCATCAAAAATCCTTGTTTAATGTCTTTCTAAATAATTTATTTTGATGTTATAGTATGAATTTTTAAATGAATTTTCCATTTGTAAAAAAATGAAATTGAGCTTGATTTAGAGATCATTATGGTTATTACTATTATTTTATTTA
>NW_004524741.1:6200531-6248214 GCF_000260255.1 Octodon degus
TTAAAGTTAGTGATACATATACGTTAAGTTTTGGGAAGAACTGTATGCTGGTGTGTTGAGACAGAGAATACAAGAACAAAGCGAAACAAAATGCTTATACAATAATTTTCAATGTAGATTTCCTTTTCTCTTCCTTTAAGTTTTAAAATATATGGATAATAATTAAAGTTAGTGATGTATATAAGTTAATCTTTGGGAGTGACTGAGTTTTATCTCTCATCTAGTTTGTTTTAGAGAGAATAAAATGATCCTAAAGATAGCAATTATTGCTTAGACATAAAATATGAAAAACAAATCACAAACCCTAAAAGCATTTATAAGGATACATTTTTCTTTGCATTGAATTATTGATTTTTTGTGCTTTAAATGTTTGTCTAGGTTACTACTTATTTCCTTGGTTAAGTTTGATCCCACTGACTTTAGTTCTTAGAAATAATGATATTTAATTCTAAAGTTAAATTGCTATTAAGAAATGTGATATTATATTAAAGTTGTGTCATTGTAAGATAACTGAGTTCATCTAAATCTAAGTATTATTTGAATTATGCATTCAATCACTGTTAACTTCACAGTTAATATGGAAGATGTTACTAGTTCCTTCCATGAAATTTATGTTCCTTGAACTATAATCCATTATGCAACATGTTAACAAGAAGTACATGTATTTATTATGTTTTACAGTGTTTATTTTATAAGGTATATTACATTAAAGGAGGTACTGTTGTCAATTAGAATGGAGAAACATGCATAGGAAGGGTTTCATAAAATCCAATAATAATAAAGGGACATAGAAAGACCCTTAATCTAGCTGAAGCTATTCAGTAGTAGGGGAAACATCTTTTTTTTTTAAGTATATTTAGTATAGGGTTCCACTATGCAGCTTGGACTCATAGTGATTCTCCTGTTTTCAGCCTCCCCAGCACTGGGATTACAGGCGTGCACCACCACACCCACACTTGGTTGCTAGCTCAGCACACCCAGAGGTGGAGCCAGGGCAGCAATGTGGTACCAGGGATCAAACCCCAATCCCTGCACTTGCCTAAGCAGGCACTCAGTCCACTGAGCTATCTCGCAGGCCCTGAGACATCTACTTATAACAGTTAACGTACATGTCTTTGCCTCTGTTATTTTTCTTTCCTTGCTGAGACAAATATACCCAATTCTCAAAATTAAGGAAGGAAAGGTTTATTTAGCTGACAATTTGTATAGGTTTCAGTCTGTAATCGCTGGCTTAGCAGAGGGGCAACTGCCCAAAGCATCAAGAGACAATGAAAGGAATGAGGGTAAAAGGGAGAGTCAAGTCTCTTCTTCTCTCTTTTATCGGAAGCAGCCCTTGGGTGAATGTCGCACCCACACCATCTCTGTGTAGTCCTCTTGCACAGGTTCAGAATGTTTACAAAGTGAGGACCCTGGCCTCATGCTTAGTACCTTAGTTAAATTTCTAAATTTGTAATATTGATACAATGCAGCAACCCTTACAACCCACCACCATCAACTTGGCAACCAGACACATTTCTTTGAATGGGACTCCAGATACACTGACATGCTTATTCTTACCACTTTACAGCTTGAATATTATAATCAGATTTAACAATCGTTAAAAACCAGTGTTCAGTCTATCAGTGTTATATTACATTAGAACCATAACATTTTGCTCCATTCCTTCAATTGCTTATGCACATCCCTTTCTGCAAAAGGCATTTAGTTCATCTATAAGAGCTGCCAGAGTCCTAAGTTTTGTCATTGCTCGGAAGTCCAAGTCTCCATTTAGTTGTGTTATACTTTTTAATTTTTATTTCTTCTTTTGAGTTCTTACACTGGGGAGACTATATGATATTTACATATGTGGGTCTGGTTTATTTCACTTACTAGTGTATCTTAAAGTTGAATCCACTTATAAATGAAGACTTCAAGTTTATCATTCTTTATAGCTGAGTAGTACTCCATTGTATAAAACCACCACATCTTTTTTATCCATTCCTCAGGTGATGGGCATTAGTTAGGATAGATAATACAGCTACTTTCTCTTAGTTCAATGAGAAGAAAGATTTGTACTAATAGTGTTTAGACTAGATATCGTGTCTGCATCTTGTACTCTGAATAACTACTATGAAGACAACAACATGCAATATATTAATTATTGTAACTGTCCTACTAACCTGTTTTGAAACTGTCTCATTGCTATTTCTTTCTCAATAAAATAAATTTTAAAAAGTCCTAGTCTCAAGTCTCCTAGATGTAAGCAAACTCTTAACTGCCTGCTCCTGTACAAATGAAAAATTTAACATTTCCAACATGCAAAGGCACAGAATAAACATTTCCATTTCAAAAGTTGCAAACAGGGGAATTCAAAGGATTGGCACCAAAGCAAATCCAAAATCAACCAGGGCAAATTAAGTCCTATAATTCTTTATGCAGTGTCTGAGGCAATCTCTGGCAAGATGTTAACTCCAAAGGGCTTGCATTGCTCCACCCAGATAGCACTCCAGTACTTATAGCTCCCCTGGCTTCTTTTTTGGACTAGCCTTGATCCCTCCCTGCAGGTTTCCTTAAATGATTCACATTCTGTGCTTTTCCAATCTTCTGGCACCTCCACCACACCTTTGGCTTTACCCTTATAGCTTTACATACTGCCTTCTCAAGGACACACTGCCTTGCCTCCCAGACTCTCTAAAATTTGGATGGAAACCTTCTTAACCCTATAACTCTTGCATTGTGCCCACACCTAAATTCAGGGACATGTAGATGCTGCAGAGGTCTGATGCCACCTGAAGCAGTAGCCAGGCATCCCTCTCTCTTGATTACTTCTCATCACCAGTGAAAAAGAAACAAGCCCAGTATACTTATTGGTTCTTCCAAGTTTGTGAGTATTATGCACGACCATCTATCTCTGTGGTATGGGTTAACTCACTGCATGCACATGCTGCTCTTTATCTCTTACCCTTAGTGGGTAGAGCTGTCCTCATTGTCTTTCTTATCACTGACTATTCATCCTTCAAAATTTTGCTGGTATTACCTCCTCTGAGTATTTTCCCTGACCTCTTACTTTTGTCCAGTTTGGTATTTATGCTTAAATGGCAGTTTTATTGGCCTGAGAGCTGCCCAGAGGAGAAGCAGCTCACATAAGGGCATGTGCAGTGAGGTGAAGTGGGGTGATTTTCCAGGTCTATAACTCCTTTCTCACGTGTCCCTCTCTGGCACTGTTCCCTGACCCCTTCCCAGTGCCCACTAAGCAAGGAGACATGCTCTCTGCCCTGATGCTCTTCCCCAGGAACCTGAAGGCCTGACTGCTCTGAGGCAGATAGTGGGAATTAGGAGCAAAACACAGAGCAGAAATATTCTGCAAACTTTAGCTTAGGTCAAATGGAAGCACCTTCTTTGGGGCCAAAGAAGTTGTGATTGCTGAAGAGATTAGCCCCATAAAAAAGAAAAATTCTTAGAAATAGGATAAGAAGAAAGATGTTGCTTGAGTGTTTTTCAGCAGTTAGAAAGATTCCATCCATCACTGGTTCAAAGATGCAAAAAAGTACAATTATCTTTGGAGAAAAGAGCCCCTGGACCACCTGCTCTAGAGGGCTTGCCAAGGACTTGGTTTCCCAGAAGTCATTTCACTGTGCTCAGTCATCTAGCGAATCAGTGGTCCCTGCAGCTATGGAACACAGGGTCCTGGAAACTACTTGTGCTAATGGTAGACTAAGGCATTGTGCATGCTTTTCAGAATGATGCTGGTTTTTCAGGATGCAGATTGTGACGTTGTGGAGGCTTCCACCAAGATTTCAGAAGCTACTTTCAGAGGTCAGGTAAGGAGCTTCTGAAATGTCAGTGCACAAGTGAGTAGGAAGGAAGTCAAAAGCACAGTGGAGACTCCGGAAATCAGAGATTCTAGGAATATAGTCCATCTGCTGAGGAAGTCTACAGTGCATACCTGAACAGAACAAACTCAGGAGAAAGGTCATCTGGGTTTCAAACAGCAAGGACATAGCAGTGGGGCCATTCGGTGCATTGAAACTCACACCCCACAACCGCATGCCCTAAATGCTGCGTGATGGGTCTGCACCTGTTCAGTAGTCATCCGGGTCATCATGGCGGTGAGTCAGCGTGGCATGAGGATCCCAAAATCCATGATAAACTGCTCCTACACTGCCTTCTGTTTTCTTCTCCCTGTTTAACTCCAGATTTCCTCTTTTGTTTTCTGTGTGCATGCCAAGCCTTCCCCAATAAGTGCCTGTTATGACACTGTACAACCCATGCAAACGCCACCCTAACCCATCCTGATAAATTCTTTACCAGCCAGCTTTTCCCTCAGTCTCTGCTTGTCTTTGGCAGGTTTCCCATACTTAGCAGTGAAGGATTGCTTTAACTTTCTCTTGTTTCTCTTTTGCTCCACAGGAACAAAACTTACACTGGGCATGGGGCTACTGGACTTTTTGTCTAGCTTTACTAGATTTTGGTCTTACTTTGATCTGATTTTTCTATCCCCATATTCCTCCCTCTTGCCATGAGGATACTGTGCAAGTGTCATTGTTCCTTGGTATTATTATCCAGAGGTGGCCTGTGCTAATTAAACCTAATTGTCCAATTGATTGCTTGGGAGCTTTCCAAAGAATTTGTAAAGTGGGTGTATCTGGCTGGACCATTAAGAGATTAATTTAGGGTCATATCTTTTCCCTGACCACTTTCACCCTGACATCATTCCTCTGCTGTGCTTCCCAGCTGGCATGAACTGTGCAGCTATAATTCTCTGCAATGATGTCTTTACACTGGAGCTGCTAACCATGGAGTGAATCCTCTGAAACCATGAGCAAAGTGAACCTCTTCTATTTTAAATTGATGGTGTCAGATATTTTTGTTCCTTAACAGAATTGTTAACTAATATAGTCAGTTGCATCTCTATGATTTCTCATTCAATCACTCACATAACATCATATTATAACTATCTGTTTGGGGGACTTCTTCACTGAACTGTAAATGTCTTTTTATCTAGAAAGATTATTTCAATAACAGAGTTACAGAGAACCTCTGGCAAATGAGTAAGTGCCAATACGTGATTTACTTGCAGATCCTAAGGCAATTTGATCATTCTGTATTTTTTATGAAAGAATAATTTAGAAAAATAGTTTTAAAAATAGTATAGTAAAGAAGCAGAGAAAAACTCACATCTTAAAATGTAGTGTCATCTTTTTTTCCAGGACTTTTTAAATTGATTTCCTATTCTTTTGGTGAAAGGAAGATACTCCAAAGGCACAAGGGCTATGTTTTTATAATCCTGCAATTTATTTGCTTCTTAGTTTTTTCTGTTCAACTGACATTGGCTTTGAACCTTACCATAAGAAAGAAAGGTCGTAACAGAAATATAAAATTGAGCAAAACAAGCTAGAGGATATTATTATTACATCATAAAGATAAAGGATAAAATCTCTCGCGGGACCAATTAAAAAGGAGAAAACAGAATATGGTAACATTTTTAAAAGAATTGTGTCTCAGAAAAAATGCTTGTTTTCTATTGGATTAAGGTCTACTCACAGAAATAAATCCCAGACTTATTTAGGAGTCTGGGCAGCACAGCCCAGTTAGCCTGCACATTCTTCAGGTTTCTTACATTCCTATACAGCTTGCAATATTTGATAACAGCAGAATATTCTGAACAATTGACCTACGTAACATGGAGAAAAGCAAACTTCCAGTGTTCTGAGAAGTGAGTTGGGCTGGCAGGCTTGACAGTTTCTCATGGTTGTGGTAGAAGAGGCAGCCACAGGTCACAGCACAAGCTCAGGGACCAGAAATAAATAGAAACGCTATTGCCAGCGAAGTGGAGGTCGAGGGCTTACTCTGCAATTAGATGATGCTACAGGAATTGCACCCGGGCTTTTCAGAATGTAGTCAAAGGAGTTTATCAGCTTTGACTTGTATTTCAATTGATTATGATTAGTTAGAATGGAACTATGTTGTCTGTCTTTGGTGGAATGGGAGCTTAAGTTAGAAAACTATTTACAGGGAAATCATAAATTATATTAGCACTTTGGATTTCTTGTTGTAAAAACATCTAACTCACTGTATGAGTTTTACCAAGAACCTGCTCTATAGCAAAGGGAGAAGCAGATTTGTAACGGTTGTGAGATGGGGACTCTGTAGTTGCACCAGAGCAGTCCGACAAACATATTTTCCTTATTTATTTGGAGAAAGCCTGCTGATTAGAAAACCACTTTCTAAACATTGTCTACATTAATTTTTGACTTTCTCTTCCATGGCTTCATTTCTATTTCTGTCTCTCTTTCATACACACACACACACACACACACACACACACACTCTGCACACACAACTTTACACAATAATATTCATTATATTTGGTGAAGAAAATGAATTAATCAAAGTCACAATAAATGAGAAGTGGATATAAACTCAAATAGCTCTCCCTTAAAAATTTTAGTTCTTATTTATTACTTTGACCCCAAAAAATGTTATTTACCTAAATATAGCCCTTTTACCTTTTCCTAATGGCTGAGGAATGATAATAACACTTTTAATTTGCAAAACACTTAAAACATTGAATGTAAAATAATCTGGATGGTTTAGATAATGTGATACTATTTATCAGAATGATTTATTGTAGTATTTATTAAAGTGTTATATGGCATAAGAAATAACAGCAGTGGTAGTGAACTTTTAGAAACAAAAGAAGGCATTGCATTATAAATTTTTTATGTTCAGTTTTTAATATTACAGTAATACATCAAACATCATGTAAGAAGTATTAAAAACTCAAAGACTGAACAATTTTAGTTTTCAAAATCCAATATCCTAAAGAATAAAAAACATGAACAACAAGAATCCCTGGATATGCATAATTTGTGACAATATTTGTGTTGGTCATCATCACTTTTCTTTGCTGGCTACAAATTGTTCCTAGTCCTTGTCTTCCCATCATTAAATATACTAAGGATTTTTTTTGGAAGGTTTGATAAATCTTTTGGAAAAGTTCATACTATAGATTTTAAAGGCTATAAATGGATGTGTCTTCTAAAGCCTTTTTTCTGAACATTAATAAAAATTTCATCATTATTTTAATTGATAAGATTTTTAAACTTTTTATAGGTTTTACTGTTCATATATTGTGTTCACGATTGAGTTTTTCATAACTAATTTACTGGGAAGAAATGGTGTTGGTTTTTCTGCCATCCAATTTCTATTTAACTGTTTGATTGCCATGGAATATCTTATTATAAAATTCTACTTCCTTCTGTATTTCCACTGGTAGAAATAAAATAGAAATCAACGCTCCTGTAGCTGAAGTAATGGAAATGTGTGGGTCATAGTTGGTGCTCATATTAATAGTTTATGAGGGTGGGACCTTATATCCTTAAACTTTTATAAAGTGGTTTATACTTTATTGGTCTAGTGTACAATTGTTTAAAATAATAACTCTGGAAGTTTGAAATATAAAGTATTTATATTACGTAGTGAAGAGCTATAACTGGTAAATAATAGCATAATATCTCAAGATTAATTAAGAAAATATTTAAAGGAATACATAAAGTTTTAAACAGGCCTTATTTCCAATTACATTTACTATCTCAAAAAACTGGAAGATATAAAGGTACTTTCTAGCTATACAACTACTTTCTCTTAGTTCAATGAGAAGAAAGATTTGTACTAATAGTGTTTAGATAAGATATCACGGTTGCATCTTGTACTATGAATAATTACTATGAAGACAACAATATGCAATGTATTAATTATTGTAACTGTCCTACTAACCTGTTTTGAAGCTGTCTCTTTGCTATTTCTTTCTCAATAAAATTAATTTTAAAAAATGGAAATAATTTCTTTTGAAATCTTATAATACTCAAGGCCCATATTAAATCTTTCATATATTTTATTATCAGTTATGTGCATAAAATTATATTTAGAATATTATGTCTTTAAAGTTGGGTAGGTTTATCCAGTGGCAAATTTTTTAAAAAGATTGCTTACCTACAAAACAAATTCATTGTTTAAAACAGATTTGAACATTCACATCCTGCTGCCATAACAACAGCATGAAACCTAAATATGCTATGATATTTTTTGTCAAAAACTATTGAAGTTCAACTACTGAGTGAGAGTAAAATAGCAGAAAGGATAACAAATGAGTCCAAGGTAGGCATTGGTTCAGCTTCTGAAGAGGGTTGGTGTTCTTGTGTTTGGGAAAGATGTCAAGTTTGAAAGACCAATGAGAGCAAATATAAATGCATAATGATTTGTGAACAAAATTGAGGTTAATGTTCATCAGTTCTGGAGTCCTCTCACTCCATTATATGATACTTTCCTAGGAGCTTCAAACAAGCACAGTGAAACTTATCTGCAGATTTCTTAGGTTTTCAGATTGTCCATAAAGACTAAGATATCTGTGAAGGTCAGGACTAGTGATGACTTATTTGAAATATTTAGCAGAAAAATTCATGATGGGTATGGAATGTCATGAAAGTATAAATGCTTTAGCAGTCAAAATGTATAAACAAATTGTAGTGGAGTTAGGCTAAGTACATTTAATTCTCTTTGAATTCATGAACAATTTTAAATTTCATCCATCCCTATTTTATGAGGCATTTATACATGTAGAAGTATACATTTTATCTTTTTTCCACAGTCAAAATTGTGTCAATCAATATTATGTGATAGCTTTAATTTTGATTTTAATCTATGAATAGTTTTGTAGAAATTTAGGGTAAAAATACAGGGTTCCATAGATAGAATTGGTATATGTACATCTTGTGAGGTCTCTTCACTATTTTGATTGATGTTCAGTTATTTCTTAAGAAACTTCAAGGTTTTTATTCTGTTGTTGTTTTTATTATTTATAAGATATTATTGTGTCTTTGTATTTACTCACTCAACAAACATTTATTGAGTTTCTGTCAAGTGCCAGGCACAGTCTTAGGTACTAAGAATACAGTTTTAACCTGATGTCTCCTCTCACTGAGTATAGGTTTCTATTTTGCAGGCTCTGTAATTAATTGACCTCTCTTAAAGCCAACCATTTGTATTACCATAATGTCAAGATTGTTTTTATTGGTAATAGCTATTATTTGGCTTTACACAAGCTCCTTTAGAAATGGGAAGCCTATTTCAGGTGTCCCATGTTCCATTTGTATTTGTTGCTGTGATACAGCAGTTCTTAATTCTAACATTTAAGTTTTCATATTGTTATGGTTTGTGTCCAGTTGTCCCTCCAAAGCCTCATGCAATCATGGGGCAGACTTCTATAGTTTGTGATTAAATCATGATCCACTGGGTTTATGGGTATGAGTGTTACTGAGATTATGGGTGTGAGTACTACACCAAGCCTTGGGCAGACAGCCTAAATGCAACTTAAGGGAGACTGACTTGCTTTCAGCAGCCATTGTTGCCACTACTTCTCCCTTTTGCTCTTTCTGGTTTTTTCCACCATCATGAAACACTGCCCTCTGCCATGTGCCAGCCTGCCTTGGAGCCAGCTGAGTATGGACTGAAACCTCCAGTAACTGTGAGCTAAATAAACCTTTCCTTCCTTCATTTTGTGCATTGGGTATTCATCCAAGCTACTAGAGAAGAGTAACTGAGACATATATTCTTTTCTCAATGGCAGTCAATGCCTAGAATGTCAATTTTTTCAATGGGCATCATATTGGCTCTAAGTTTGTGTTAACCTAGAACACCATTATGAGCGTGGTGAGTTATGTCAACAGATTATTGAATAAAAGCATCTCTATCAATACAATTAATTCAGCCAATTGCCCTAAAAATCAGTATAAACAGAAGAGTTTTAGTGCTCATCATTAAGTAATACCCATTTCCATTGATAGCAAAATGACTGAAATAATTTATTGTTACATATAATATCTTTTTAAGACAAACACTGGTTCTCTTCCTTGAAGTGCTACAGACAAAATAGCTACCAGAAAACCCTTATGAGAAATGAGTACCACACCCTGGATAAATTTATGACAGACATAAATTTTACTGCATTTCAAGTTGCTAAAATAATTTACATCCCAAAGGGCTCTATAATAAAATCAAATTGAGCAATTTTTCATGAAAGAAAGGAAATACTTTAGTGGTGTGATGGCACCTTAAAGAGATCAAGTATTTCCAGGTTGAAAAATATCCTCTGGAACTCAGAAAAGGCAAATGCAAAAAACAAGCAAACAAACAAAAACAAATGCAAATTCATGTTGAAAGGAAATTAGGCTTCAAGTATCTCAAAGATTAAATTAAAAAATATAAATTGAAATATAAATAAAAGTTTAAATATAAATAACAGTCACAGATCATCCAATGGAATACATCACCTGGATTGAGATAAGAGGTATGATAAAAAATATATTGAATATTTAAATTGTAAAGATTATTATAGTAAAAATCACATTACCTTTATCCTCCTCAGAATGCTCCTAAAACACACTTATCCCATCTGTCATGCCTCTACTTAAAGTAACTTCAGAATTTCCTTTCCCTGACTGCATTTAGTTCCTTTAGTTGTACTGCTGTGGCTGTTTGAATGTTGTGAATTGCTTCTGAGTGTTCACTTTTCATGGTCATTTAGATTTGGAGGAAGAGCTATAGAGTCAGCTTTTCATGCAAGGAGGATGTGGATGCATCACAACGTCTCTACAGCCTGCTTTTTCCCTGCATCGTTCTCAGTAGTGGCATTCATTTTACTGTTGAATAGGAAAGTTTTCTAAACTCATTTCATTCATAGGGCTCTCAGTAATTAATTTGCAGAATGGAGGTTCATATCTGTGTATGATTTCTCAGAAAATACAAATCAAATGAAGCAGAACTAAATTTGAACTAAGAATGTTCTTTTCTAACCAAGGATGCTGTGAGAAACTACTAATCTAGAAACAGAGATAGCCTAACATGATGTGATCTCCACTTCCACATGGACCCCAGGTCTCCTTTGGAGAGTGCTGACAGATAGCCCACCAAGCTCTTGTGAGTCATGTTTTGCCAAAGTTACCCAACCCTACTGAAGAGTGGCCTGGATTTGACTCAAAAAATGTCGTAGAGATCCTTAGTCATAGATAATTTCCAGACTGGACTATACAGCATAAAAACAAATAAATTTGATCCTGTATTTTCAGAAGTCTCTCAAAGTTAGGCTATACCACCCTGAAGAAGACTGCTATGATATTACAGCTGCTCCTCATTGGAAATTATTTTTCATGAAAGAAACTTCAGGCAGTCTAATTGTCTGACCAAACAATTACTTTTACTGCAAAAGAAATCAGATCTGTATCGTTTCTTTCCACACACACACACACACACACACACACACACACACACACAGTGATGAGAATCTGCATCTTAAGCCCCAAATGTTGTTCTACAAAATGTTTTTCATGCTTTAAAGCAATAGGACATTGTTCACTGAACACTAGCCATCAGAAATCAGATGTTGACTTTTTTCCCCTTTCTTTTACTGTCTATACTTGGGCAGTATGATATATAGCTTATTTGTTATTGCTACCAAATATTTATTATATGTTGGAAGTGATCGATTGTAATATTGAATCCATGAATTTCAGAAGGGCTAAAATGATGTATTTAGGGCTGGCCAGACAGCTCAGCAGACTCAACCACCTGCTTAGGCAGAGCACAGTGACCCGGGTTCGATATCTGGAGCGCGGTGCCAGCCCAGCCCCTGGGGCGCGCTAGATGGCGACTGAGACTAGGCATGGTGGCGTGTGCCTGTAATCCCAGCTCTTAGGAGGCCGAACAAAGGTGGATCACTATGAGTCTTATCTACATAGTGAGACCCTGTAGACCTTGTACTAAATACGAAAAAAAAAAAGATGTACTTAATTCTGATAAGAGAGACATTTGTATAAGGGGCACCTTTGGCACTCCATGCATAGGAAAAAAGAACTCCGGAGGTGTTTCTGGAACTCCGGAGGTGCAATGTTCCATCTGTGGACATGATGATGTCTGTCGTCTTCAGAGTCCACCACGGGCGCGCTGAATGAGCCATGTATAAACAGGGTCATTTTGTGTGCCTTGACTCTTCTGCACGTAGGTAATCTAATTTTAGTGAACTATGATCAAAGGGAAGAGAAGCTGTAGATTGGCCGGTAGAGAATGTAGAAGCACCTTGAGATTGGAGATGACATATTGTTTCCTTACCATTTCAAACTAGAAAAAAATGGTCCACCTCAGGCAGTAAAGGGAAGAGAAGATGTAACAATGGAGTAAGAGTTTCAGTGTTCATTCATAGCCTAACATCATGCAGTAATGGATGCAAATCAGTGAAAGGTAGAAAATAGCTATTCAGAATGGAAAAGAAAATTATATGATATTTGGAAGGCTTATTGCAATAGTAGAGAAATGTTTAGTTTAAAGAAAGTTTTGAAAAATATCTATGTATCTTTCTTATTTCTTTTGTAGCTCCTAAGGTTCTTTGAATCCTAAGTGGTGTTTTATTTCTACTTCCTTGAGGCTAAAGAATATTTGATTATGGTCTGTCATCTGTTTATGTGTTAATATGCCTTTTCTCTCAAGCAAAGGGCTTAATCTGGATAGCTTAATCAAAATGCATTTCAATGTTATATCAAAGAAAATGTGCACCAGACAGATTTAAATAGTCAAGAAAGACTTTATTTAACTGTAATAGAATTGAAGACTATTTATTGCAGCAGAGGGGAGGCAGTAAATTCAAGTTCTTTGAAACAAAAGGCAGGAGAATTGTTAAGCACTGAGGTAAGCTTATGGAAAAGCACTGGCAGACTTCAGAGGGAAGATTGGTCGATGTGATTAGGTCACTTGTGTTTGCTGATTAGTGCTTGTTGAAGTTTAGGTCCCACCCTCCCACAGCTGGAGAATGAGGGATTTTTATTTTTTATTATATTTCAAAGGTTTGGCTCCTGAGTTCTTGAGGAAGACATTTCTGGGTTATAACAAAGGCGGGGACAAAATTTACATATCTAGGGGCAGAGAAAAAATTTACAATTCCAAGTGTTCTAAAGCAAATGCTTTAAGAAAAGGAGGTCAGGGACAGAGTCAAGAAAAAAACCCATTTAAAAATTTGTCAGGCTGAGGAGTTTAAGTTTATGCTGCATTTTTCAGTTACCTTGGTAATTCATACAGTGAAAGGTGTTGATAACTATGCTTTAGAAAGTAGGGAACAGAAGGACTGTCAGGACTCTGACAGCAAAAAGTCTTATTTCCAAGATGCCATCGTGAAGTTGCTGTAGTTTCCGATTTTCTGATAATAAAAGATCATCTTTGACCCAGTTTAATAGATAACCATATATTTATTCATTTTTATCTGTTCAATAAGTATTCACTGACTATATACTGTACCAGACACAATTCTAAATGGTGCACTTGGGATTTATTTATCAGTGAACAAAATATTCATAAATCTCTACTCATGGAACTCATATTCCAGTGGGAGAGAATCAGATAAGAGACAAAATAAATGAAGTGTCTTATGACTTTAAGCTCTTATGATGAAAATTAAAACAAAGAAAGAGAATATCTACTTATCAGTTATTTTTGCCTAATGCATAGACGTCTGCCCCTACCCACTCTGAACCTACACTTTGGGTAATTACCAGGTTAGAGGAAATCATTTTAAGAAGGAAAAAATATTAAATCATAAGTCCGTGACACATCTAGCATTTGTTATTATGAGTGTGTTTTTATCCCTTGTAAGTTGAATACCTGAATTTATTTGGGATATTTAAGCACATAACTAAAGCTATTTTGAAAGGCTGTATGATGACATATTAATACAGCTCACTTTGGCTGGAAGGTCAGGGAGAAAATGCCTCTGTGAACTTTGTCTTCGTGCTCTTCTTTTCTTTGGATGATGGGGTTTCAGCTGACTTAGGTAGCATTTGTTTTGCCAATTTTTATGGTAAAAGTGATTCGGGTTTTTATCTGTGTATTTATTTTATTTTTTAAATTCATTTTAATGGGAAAAAAGATAAAATAGGTATAAAACAGTTTCAAAATAGGTTAGTAGTGCAGTTATAATAATTGATACATTGCACATTATTGTCTTTGTAGTAGTTGTTCAGAGGACAAGATGCAGACATGATATCTTGTCTAAACATTATTAGTACAAGCCTTTCTTCTCAATGAACTAAGAGAAAGTAGCTGTATATATATCCTAACTATCTTGGGTATACATATATATTTTTTTCTTTCTTTTATTTCTATAAAAAAGGTCCTTTATTTATACTTTTGCAAAGTTAATAACATTTAGCACAAGGTTGCTTAGTGACTAACAGCTGACGTTAACTAGACAGGATGTTTATCTCAGAATTGAGGTAGCTTGTTTGCTTTAGGCACTGAGGCCTAGTACTACCTACACACATTTAAAACAGAAGAAAATTATTTAAAAATCCAGATCTCAAAGTTGACTGAGACAGTGCCCTTTTTTATTTTTATTTTTAGGACAGGGTTTACAGGGTCTCACTGCATAGATTGGACTTCTAGTGATCCGCCTGTTTACGGCCTCCCAAGTGCTGGGATTATAGGCATGTGTCACCATGCCCAGTCTCAACTGCCTTCTTAGTGCACACTGGGGGTGGGGCCAGTAGGCCCAGGGATTGAACCCCCAGCCCCTGTGCCTACTTGCACGTGCTTTAATCTGCTGAGCTATTTGGCTGGCCTTGAGACAGTGCTCTTTTGAGTTATAAGTTCCATTTGAGTTTCTAGAAGCTGTATACCACTCACTGCACCATTCTTTAAGGCTTTTACTAAGTTATATTGTTCTTTTATATTAATATCAAAACAATTTCTAGATCATAAGCACTAGTTACAAGGAAAGTAATTATAGCAAGGCAATGTCTTTCAGAAGGAAGTTTCTTAGCTTTGCTATATATGGTCAAGTTTCACAAATGGTGGTATGCGATTGTACACTTATATATGTCTTTTACTTTGTTGGTTAACTATTTACTTTGTGGATTATTGATGGCTTCTTTAATTGGATAGAAAAGATGTAGTTACCCGTCACAATATAAAATATTGAAAGGTGATAGAAGAAAAGCACTTTCCTAGATTCGTGGGAAAGAAAATTGCTTGTCTGTAATTGCTTTGCTCTCTGAAGAAATATATCAGACTGCCATTTCCACATGAATTTTCCGGATATAGTGTGACCCACTATTTTAATGTCAAGAGAAACCAGCCCTAGTAGAGTTTCTCTTCCTTTTGTATGCTCTAGTTTACCTGAGGGACCTTTAAGCTGTAATTTGTAGAGGAAGATAGTGACATGATGCAGAAGAGGTGGGGATTGATTTGTAAGTCGTGTTCAGCATGCAGAATGACAAATTGTGGACAGAAGCACTGGAGATGGGGAAAGAAAAATAAACATAAAACATGTACCCATCACCCTACCAAAAACAGAACATGCGGTGGGACACTGATTAAATGAATGCCAATCAAAACAGAACAGCTCAGGTTTGAATGAGAAGCATCACTAATTACTTATTCATTCAGTAACTCCTTGTGGCTCAGTATGACATCATAGTGATAGGATATCATAGAGATATCCTAGTTAAGCAAAATAGCTGTACTTTCTGCATTGCATAGTAGAAGTACAATTAAATAAGCCAATACTATACATAGATTATACATCAAAAGCTACAAAAGGGTGTCTTCTCTGGTTTTTAGAATCTTTGGAAGAATTGAAATGCATAAAAATTATTTTGTTCATTGCTATTACATTAATATCTTAAACTCATTTGATAAATTACACACATCATATATATTTTTAATTAACACATTATATTAATTTTTTGTAAGGCATGCATATTAAAATAATGTGGTGTGCATTTCTTTAATAAATTAATTTTAATCAGGGTTGGGGATGAGTCCGCTATGGAAATAAAGAACAGAGAGCCATGGTGAATTCTTATATTATTTTATTTAGCAGAGGTCAAACTCAGCAGTATAGTATGATGCAGCACTTGTGAGTCAGACATGGTTGCCTGCTAGACTTAGAAAGAAAAGCTTTTGTTTGCATTTGTTGTGTTTAAGAGAGAAGCACTTATTTTCTACGTTCATGACCTAAACTTTGACCACAGTCACCTACCTGCAAGCCAGATCAATTGTAAATGAAACTGGCACCACCAAAACTTGTAAGGCACAGAACTAGAGATTCTGTGGCCCTTGGTATAGGAGTTATTATTAGGGGGAGTTATTAGGCCACTAAATCAAAAGGCAAGCTTCTGCATGTATGCCTTCTAATGAAGCAGATGTGCAAGTTAATGAACATAGTCCTGCATGAGCAAGTTAACTTTGAAGATTGGTTATTGGTTGTTCCTGTGCCATCTGATTTCTGAGATTCAGAGCTGATAATAGTACTATTTCTTTTATATTTCGTTCGGCTGACTGATTTATGACATAGGAATTTGTGCATGTGTTCCTTTATCCTGAAAATAGAGGATAAGTAATGGTACTGTAATAATAAATGAGGAGCTCACACAGTGGACAACAACAAGAAGGAAAAGTCTTAATAGTAATGCCAGTGTTCATATCAGCTAGAATGAGAGACCAAAAATAATAGAGACAGGTTGAGCATCTTGGCCAGCACTTAAGAGATTATTGTTACCCAATGTTATGAGTATCCTGTTCCTCAGTCATTAACACCTAAGCCACATGACACATTTAATAGGCTTTGCATTCACCAAAATGTAGCAAAATGAGCTTTTAATGAAATCAAAACTTCAGTGTTTTATTCCTTTGCCCTTCCACATCCCCCCTTTGAAGCATTTACATGCAGGAGATTTCCTGGACATTTGAGTAGACTCTAAGAGCCTTCTTTCTGCTAAATAAACTCATGCAGGGCAGAGGAGTCTCAAATTCTTAGGGACTGATTTTGAATTTGGCGTTTGAATAATTTATTTTCTTCTCCAACATATTTCCCTATTTTTCTATTTACTGTGAAAGTCAGTCTGTTTGATTTTTTAAATATGAACGGTGGATCGACAGGGATAAAGGAATGTGATTTTCTCCATTCGATGTATCTCACCATTTTGTCATGTGCACAAAGGAGGTCATACTCCTTGTGAGTAGGATACACTTTGGACTCAGGGAAAATTATTCTGTATTCATCACATGGCCTGGAGCAGTTACTTTAGTTCTAGTTATTTTATATTTTTTTTTATTTTTGAAGAATACATAATAATGATAGGAAAAAAAAGCATTGGAAATGATACAAGATTTCACTGAACAAATAGGAATTCAACAATGGTTGCAGTATTATGTGATGCTATCTTCAAATTAGTTGTTCAAACTACCAGATATAAGCACACAAGATTCATTTAAAGAATGAAAAACCTAAACAATAACAAGGAAGTTATAAGAAACTCAAAAGTGGGAAAACATATCAGAGTAAAAAAAAAATTAAGCATTCACTGCTCCTTTTAAAAGACCAGCAGAAATCTACAATACAATTATCTAAACTATTCTGCATATATACCTAAATCAATCTTTTTCTAAAGTTGGGCTAATGACATATATATTTTTTCATGAAAATATATAATGCATTATTGTGTACCAAATGTGTAGTACTGTGTTCATCCTGAGGAGGCCATTACTAAATGAGTCTGATGAGAATTTTACTACATAATTTGGCATTGGAGTAGAGCTGTCTTGAACCAAACAGCTTTCAGTAAAATTCAGAACTTGTACTTTATTAGCTATTATTATTATTATTTTTTTTTTTGTGGAACCTGGGATCAAATTCAGAACCTTAGGCTTGCCAGGAAAGAGCTTATGCAGCTGAGCTATCTCCCTGGCTCTTAGTCATGATTTTTTTTTTTTTTGAAGTCATAATTGATTTTTTTGGGGGGGTCGGGGGAGTGCTGTGGATTGAATTCCTGACCTTGCCATTGTCAGGTAGGTGCTTACCTCTGGGTTATACCCTCGGCCCCTGTGTTTTGAAATTTTATGTAACATCCCTTTACTTCTATTTTCTTGTTTCCAAAGAGGTAAATAATACTATTTACTCTGTTCCTAAGAAGATTAAATAAGTTAATATGCAAAGCTCTTACAACAGTGATAGATATATGTTGAACCCTCAAAACTGTGTTTGATGAACTGTATCAAAATAATCATCAGTTCATATGCTGTGAAAAATATAATGGAAAAGTATAAGGAATACTTAATGATTATCCAGTGAAGTTTATGCATGCAGTAAATTATTTTCACCACTAAGTTCTCTTTGGGCCGGCCAAATAGCTCAGTGGATTAAAGCACCTGCAAGCAGGTGCAGGGGCCAGGGAATTGATTCCCAGGCATGCTGTGCAGGCCTTGCTCCTGGAGCACACTGAGATGGCAATTGAGACTGGGCGTGGTGGTGCATGCCTACAATCCCAGCTCTTGGGAGGCTGTAAACAGGCAGATCACTGCAAGTCCAGTCTAGTAGTGAGACCCTGAACACTCTGTAGACCCTTCCCTTAAAAATAATACAAAAAAGGTCTTTCTTTTTCTTATTCTCTCATTACTTTTGAGCTCTTTCTGCTTTTGTGCAGTTGTTTTGAAAAGTGAAGATCAATCCTCATGAATTCAGCAATTCATCAATAGAGCAATAGAGTCCCTGTCAGTCTCTATGATCTTAGAGCAAAATAATCAATGTACTGCTACTCTATTTAGAAAACTTTTACCCTGAGTCTAGCACTTACCTTAATTGGTTCAAAGAGCTACATAAAGACTATGAGCATACATAAACCCAAGTTTTAACATAAAATACACACAAAAAAGAGAAAACAAAAACTAAAACCAAGCCATTCCTCGTCAAACACTTCACAATATTATGCTGGTTACATTATACGTATCATTTTTAAGTCATTTAATAGTCTGTCAGCTATCATCTGGAAGGACCAAGCTATGACAATGATATTACATAATTTGAGGAAGGCTTAAGGCATTCATTATTTCAGCCTTTTGTTTTTGGTTTCCAGCAGTATTTTTTGTTTTATCATTAATGAGTTTCTGGAAGTTTAGTTTTATATTACTATCTGAGTGTATCATTTTACTTATCTCATTTTGTGGCTATGTATTTGTGTGCAATTATAAAAGCTTAGCACTGACTTTCAAA
The DNA here is from genome assembly GCF_000260255.1 of Octodon degus. Lineage (NCBI taxonomy): Eukaryota > Metazoa > Chordata > Mammalia > Rodentia > Octodontidae > Octodon > Octodon degus. The sequence continues at coordinate 6,219,601 of NW_004524741.1, forward strand.
TCAGCATGAAATTAGGTTCTATTAGTACCTGTCATAATTCTTTCCAGTACATAATCTTTTAGTTTACATCTATCAATGTTGGATTTCCTTGAATTAAATGAGGCAAAAATATCGCTATAATTTTGTCCTAAAATTATGAAAAAGAAAAGCAGTATGTTTTCTAGGATGTTTTATGCCATTTGGTCAACGTGGTACTAACTCAGAAACACTAGCTTTTTGTGAATAGAATTAAGATAGTAAAGTTATAATTAATGAAATGCAAGGTGGTGCAAAATGCAGAAGAGCTCTCAGGTGTGGCTCTTGAAGTAGGAGGTTTTGTGGAGTCGGAGTAAGAGTCAAGGTTTTGCCACTTTGTTCCCCTTTATCACTGGGGCATGATAAATTTTTGTCCCATCTTCATTTGCAGTAACTGAGCTCCAGATGTGGTTGTTGCTCTTCTAGACTTGGTGTCTGATGTCACTGTGGCCAAGTGGTGGCAGTTGGTCTTGACCTTGAAAACATCAGGGCTGTGCCTGGCCCACCTTTTTACTCTTTAGCTTCATTTCTACTTCCCAAATTACGTATGCACTTACTCGTGGATTTTGGGAGGGTCTCTTTTCACTGCTCTAGGCATGTTTATTTCACCTAATATGATTATAAGACTTATAATACTATAGCATTTATAAGTGAGTGCTTTTTTTTTAAGGAAAAAATGACATTTATTTTATTTTTAATAACAAAAGTACTACACTGCTATAAATCAAATACCAAAAAGAAAAAAAAAAGGAAAAAGAAAACATATCCACAATATATAGATACTCTCTGTGACTTCATTTGTAGAGGTGGGACAATTTGCATGAATAGCAAAACCTGGCTCTTGATTGATAAAAATATATTTTTAAAAATAATATTGTCAACAACTTAAAACAGTTTTTAAGTTATTGATAACTTTATACTCAGCTTTTTTGATAGCTTTCCTTAGAAGTTAGAATAGAAATCTAAAATAACTTCTGTGCATAGTAGAATCAATAAATGGCTGAGTCTGAGTCAAGTAAGAAGGAGAGGATTCTTTATGTATGCCAAGTTCTATTTGTGCTGTTTTTTGAAGCAAAATCTTACCAGCATCTAGTGTCCCAGGTCAGTCAAAAACTCTATAATGGGGGCTGGGGAGATGGCTCAGTAGAATAAGCACTTTCTTGGCAACCACAAAGGCCTGAGTTCAATCCCTGGTTCCATAAAAAAAAAGAAGTCTCTATGATGTTACAGCACAGACCAGTATTTGATGTCTAAACAAACAAGGTTAAAGTGAGTATCCAGCACTGTGGCTCTACAATAGTGTGTATTTCTTATGCCTCCAACATTTGCGTTAAAGATCGGCTTAACTACTCCGGCAAAGAAATCCTAGACTAGGGTGATATCTGCATTATTATAATCTAGAATTTATTTCACTTTATGTGGCCGACTAAAGAAGAGAGCTTTGGATTCTGTTTTACCACAGTACTCAGTACTGTGTCATTCCCTGGGATGCTAGTTTTGAATTATCGGAGAACAATAAACATTTTCACATATATTCTATAGCCTGAAAGGAAAAAAAAAGATGAAAGAGCCAGTGTTCAGTTTACCCTTCTGCGCATGTTTGGTTCAGAAGTTGTGCGTGTCCTGCTCGGTCACAGGGCTTTGCCAAGTGTCATGCGCATACCGACAGGAAGAGGACCAGAGACTGTACGACTCACACGTGCCAAAGGTCCTACTATAGAAAGTACAAAGATGACACCAGTGGAAAGTCACCTCTCTTCCACACTTTTAATGAATGCAAAGTTAGATGACATTAAAAGGGAGGAAAAGAATTCTAAGACCTCTCTCACTTGCTTATTTAAGGAAACAAAGAATGGTAACGGAAAAAAAATTAAGCAGGAATAATGGAACACACTTAATAGCAGTGAAAAAGGGAATGACAGAAAACTTTAAACTATTATAAGTTCTACATTAATGCACTATCTTTTGGGCTTGGCCAAACGATTCTTGAAAGATTCTAACTCAGTTTCTATGAACTCTCTGTCGCTCATTCACACATTGTATCTTGCCAGTTATGTCTTACCAAAACACTCAGCAATGTCAGTCTACATTCACTTCTAAGTGTAGAAGGAAATGAGAATATAATATTGTTAAAGCAGTACAAATTTCACAGCTTTATTCCCGACACTGTAAAATTCTTAGACATAGGATTCCAAGGGAAAAGAGTGACAATAGTCCCATTTCATTAGGTTGCTAAACAAGCTCAAACTTAGTTACAGCTTGGTTAGGAGAGAGGCACTGTGCAGAGACTTCATAGAGCTTACAGTGCCAAGAGGGCTCTAACACTTTGCAAAGACTTTTTAAAATAGAATCTTAGAGGCTTATTTTCACCTACATCTTTTATTGCACGAATTCAGAGTTTAGGGACAAAAATAAATCATTACAGCATCATTTATATGACAATAATTAATGGGCAGATTGATTTTGAAATAATTATCAGTTGTTCATAATGGGTCTGTGAGATAGCTCAGTGGACTAAGCACCTGCTTGCACAAGCCCAGGGACCAAGGTTCCATCCCTGGCACCATGTGCCTCACCAGTCCTGCCCCTGGGTGCGCAGAGCCGGCAACTGAGTCCAGGTGTGGTGGGGCACACCTATAATTCCAGCGTTGGGGAGTCTGAAAACAGGAGGATCATTGAGTCCAAGCTGCGTAGTGAGATCCTGTACCAAATACATAAAACAAACAAACAAGAAAAAAATTGCTCGTAATGATTTTTCAGAAGACAAAGCTTATTAGAACTTCTTTGATGGTGAAATTGTGTTACATTATCATAAGTTTTGTTTTTGTACTGTTCCAAACTTCTATGCTGGAAAACTATGTTATGTACTGGCTTAAGAGTGAAGAAAATATAAGTGACTGGTATAAAACTGGCCTTTTAATTTTAAAGTAATTTTGATCATTATTTTGCTCTAAATAGTTTTTCTGTGGATCATAAACTGATGAAAATGACAATTTGTATTTAAAAAGAAGCAGACACTGTAGTCTGTTCAGTTATAACAAGATACCACAGACTGAGCAATTTGTAAAGAATAGAACTTGTCCCTTAGTCTGTAGTCGGGAGCGTCCAGATCAAGACAGGTGTCAGTTCAGGAGACCCCTGTTTCTCTGCTTCCAACCTGGCACTTGGGTGCTACACCCTCAAGGGAGAAAGAAGCTGTTTCATGGATTGGGAGAAGGTGCAAGATCGAAAGGAAGCAGAGGCTATGGTTTGAGTGCATCCTTTACCAATTCAGGTGTTGCAAAGGCGTCAGTGTTGAGGTTAAGTATGCAAAAGAGATAGTCACAAGGACTCCTCTTCTTCTGAATAGGAGGAATGGATCAAAGTGCCCATGGAGGGAGTTTTTTCACTCCTTGCTGCCCTTGATTTTCATCTTAAGAAGATAATGTTCCCTTCTGGAGGATGTAGTATTACAGATATCAATACTAAGCACAGAAATCAATACTCCACAGACACGAAGTATCATGAAGCCTTGACTTTGAACTCTGAGTCTCCAGAACTGAGTAATCGGTATTCTATATTAATAATCCAGTCTTGTATGTTTTATTATAGCAGTGCAAGTGAACTGATATGGATACTTCACAGATTTATGAATCCGTGCAACTAATCAATGTGCAATATTTGATGTTAATAGTGTTTCATCAGGTTGGGATATAGCTCCATGGCACAAGCACTTTCTTGGCAAGTGCAAAGTCCTGAGTTCAATTCCCAGTAGCAAAATAATGATGACAATAGTAATATTTTATCCCTCAAATTATATTCTTAAAAGCAAACAAGTGTACAAATAACTTTGAACCTTACAAAAACATCTACCCATGTACTTTATTTTAGATCAGATTTGTATTTGTGCTATCGAGTGGTATATTCTTTAAATATTTAAATATTAAATCTGCCATATACATGTTTTGAAAATATTTTCTGAATATGAAGTTTAATTCTAACTGCCTTGAATTTGATTTATTTTGGCTTAAAATAAAACCCATGTTGAGGACTGAGCAAGCAGGAGGTTTGACTTCTGTAGCATGAGGCTGGTAGTGGGGGAGAGAGACACAGAAAAGGCCACAGTGCGATATGTGAATGATAGCCCACGAAGAGCTTGCTTGGAGCAAATTTCAAGGTACGAAGCTTGAAAGCACCATGGAGGAATTTTTTCTCAAGTGGCAATGTCTTAAGAGAAAAAGGAAGTGATTTATTCAGTAAGTACTTACTGAATACCTTCTAAATGCCCCGCGCAGTTCAGAGTAGGTATGCTACGTCTTTGTATTATTTATAATATAATGAAGGTTGACAAACAATAACAAAGAACAAAATATATATTTCAAGATGATAAATACTACAAAGAAAAAGTAGTTATGGTTCCTTTCGGTAGTAGGGATGCACATTTCAGGGGTAATAAGAACTCCAAGAAGTCTTACTGAGAAACTGACATTTGGTTGGAAACACTGTGGATGTGGGGGAGCACGCAATGCTTTGAGGAAAGAAATCTTAAAGCATGAAAACTAGACAATATAAACACTGAAAGAGGAAGTTTGCTTGGTGTGTTTTTACATACAGCAAGAAGGCCAGTGTGAGTAGTTGGGAGATGAATGAAGAAAGAGCATTAGATTAGCTTGGCCTATCTTACAATTTTGACTATAATCCAGGAACTTTCTTCCTGTTCCCTGGGATATAGCACTGGACAAGAGTTGACAGGAAGAAAATTTAGGGGATTACTGTATCAATTCACGTGAATGATGAAGAATGGACCAAATTACAGTACAAGAATGTGCAGCAATCATAACTTTGTTTCTTACATTCAAATGTAGGCATACTATACAGATTTTCCTAAATACATTACAGAAAACATTTTTAAAATAATATATTTGGTACAGGGTTTCACTATACAACTCAGACTCATAGTGATCCTCCTGCTTTAAGCCTCCCCAACCCTGGGATTACAGGCATGTAATCCCACACGCCCAGACTTGGTGGCTGGCTCAGGGTACCTAGGGGTGGGGTCAGTTCAGCATGTGGGGTAGGCATCGAACCCCAGTTTCCTTGCTTGCCTAAACAGGCCCTTAGTCCATTGAGCTATCTCACCAACTCTAGAAACATTCATCTTGATATTAGTAGATACCTAAAACTAAGGTTTTGAACAGTTCTATAAAATAGTAATTGAATGCCTGCTAATTAGTTTTTATAATGCAGAATCATTTACAAATTTCAATAGAATAAATGAGTGGAAATATGCATGAGATAATTTTTAGTTTGTTTTATTTTTTAAAGAGTACAAAATAGTATTAAAACAGAAAAATTACATGTGATACAGAATTTCATTTAACAGAGTAATATAAATTGCACAGTTCTTGCTATAATGCCTAATGTTCTCTTCCAACTAGTTGTTCATATTCCCAGATATGTGCATGCAAAATTGGAAGAAGAAAAAAATGAAAGAAATATATAAGAAATTAAATATATAAGAAATTAAGAAGAGAAGAAGGACAAACAATTGAATAAAGGAGACAAAACAAATTAAGCACTCATTTCCATAAACCAGCAAAAATCTGCAGTACAGGTGTCTAATCCATCGTGCTTACATATATAGATACATCTCTTTCCTTCACTGTCTCTCCTACCAGGAGAGGATCATTTTCTTTTCCCAGTTTCTATTGTGCCCTTCAGATTCCATTTTCTCTTTCGGGTTCTCACACTAAGGGAACAAGGCAATGTTTGCACATGTGGGTCTGATTTATTTCACTTACGAATATGGTCTGTACTCACATCCATTTACCAATAAAAGCCTCAAATTTATCCTGTTTTATAGCTGAATAATAATCCATTATATAAAACTACCACAACTTGTTTATCTATTCATCAGCTCCTGGGCATTTGGGTTGTTCAGGATTTAGCTATGACAAATTGCACTGCTACAAACATAGGTACACAAATGTCACTGTGGTATGAAGTTTTTTGTTATTCTGGAAAAATACCCAAGAGGGACAGAGCTGGGTTGAATGGAACCTCCAATCCTAGTTTTTTAAGGTATCTCCATATTGATTTCCGTAGTGGTTGTATCAATCTGTACTCCCACCAACATCAGAGAAAGGTCCCTTTTTCCCCACAGCCCCTGAAGCATTTGTTTTTGGCTGATTTATTGATGTTAGCCATTATTTCTGGGGTGAGATTGAGTCTCAGTATTATTTTAATTTAAATTTCTCAAATGACCAATGATGTTGAACATTTTTTCATATATTTACTTGCCCTTGTATATCTTTACCAGAAAAGTATATTCATGAGATGTCCACTTTTGGACTGGATCTTTGAATTTGGGGTGTCTTGATTTTTAAAAGTTCTTTAAACATTGTATATAGAAGGCTTTTGTTGAAGGAAAAGTCAACTATAAATTTTTTCCAGTTTATGGGTTTACTTTTTACTCTGTTGGAGATTTGCTTTGAAGTGCAGAAACTTCAGAAATATGAGATCCCAGTTGTTGAGTCTTTGAAATATTTCCTATGCAGCTTGGTGTTTGTTAATCAACTCTCCACCTACCCCTATGTCTTTTAAGATTTCTGCCTACATTTTCCTCCAGAAGATTTAGTATTTCTGTTTTAATGCTTAAATCTTTGATCCATTTTGACTGTAGTTTAGTGCATGGTGATAGACATGAGTCTAATTTTAGCCTTTGGCATGTGGAAACTCAGTTTTTCCCTCACCATTTATTTATTTACTTATTTACATAGATTAGACTTAGTGATTCCCATTTTCAGCCTCCCAAGCACTGGGATTACAGGTGCGCACCACCACGTCTAGTCTCAATCATCATTTCAGTGCACCCTGGGGGTGGGGCCAGCATGGCACACAGAGAATTGAACTTCAGCCTCTGTACTCTGCCTAAGTAGGCACTTTAGTCCACTGAGCTATCTGGCTGGTCCTTCCATCACCATGTATTAAAGAGGCTATATTTCTTCCTTTATTAAAAATAAGGTTACCGAGTGTATTTGTAGTTGTGTCTGCATCTTCTAATCTTTTCATCTGTTCCTCAGGTCTGTCTCTATGCCAGTGCCGTGCTGCTTTTATACAGTAACTTTACAGTATAATTTCAGGTCAGGAACTGTGATACCTCCTGCCTTTCTTTGTTTCCCAGGATTCATTCTGATATTCCGGATCTTTTCTGGTTCCAAATGAATTTGTGGAAAGTTTTCTCTAGCACTGTGAGGCATAGTGATGGTATTTTAATATGGATTGCAGTGAATCTGTATAATAATTTTGAGAGCATGGCCATTTTCATAGTGTTGGGGGGCCAGGGAGATGGCTCAGTGGAATAAGCGCTTCCCTGGAAGCTCAAAGGCCTGAGTTCAATCCCCGGTTCTGAAAAAAAAAAAAAAAAAAAAAAAAGGATATCACAGTGTTGGTTCTTCCTATCCAGGAGCATGGACTTTCTATTTTCTCAAATCCTCTTCAATCTCTTTTCTGAGTACTCTACTTTTCACTGCATATTTTATTTCCTTTATGAAATTGATTCATAAGAATTTCTTTTTTTTTTAATATTTTTGTGAAAGGTGTGATTTCTGTAACTTCTCTTTCAGTGTGTTCGTTGTTTGTGTATGAAAATGCGACTGATTTTTGGGTATTGACTTTGTATCCTGCCACATTACTGAATTTAAGTATTAAACCATAAGACTCTTGGTGGAGTTTTTGGGGTCCTTTATTGTAGAGTATTATGTCACCTGCAAATAATGATAATTTCACTCCTTCCATGTAGGAGATAGTGAAAAAAGTTATTTTTTTATCACATTCGGTGCTAATTGGACAGATAAGACATTCATAATATAATGTATTGAATTACCTTTGAAGCTGTTTTAAAGCATTACAGTAAAGGCTGGCCAAATATTTCAGTGGATCAAAGAACCTGTAAACAGGCACAGTAACCAGGGGTTCAATCCCTGGGCCTGCTCTGCTGGCCCCACTCCTGGGGCGAGTTGAGACAGCAATTGAGATTGGGTGTGGTTGCACATGCCTGTAATCCCAGTTCTTGGGAGTTTATATAAACAGGGAGATCAGTACAAATTGATCTAGTAGTGAGATCCTGAACACCCTCTAGACCCTTCCCTAACATACAAAAAGAAAAAAAATATTGCAACAAGTATTAAGATACTATGGTTTTGAAAAGAAATAATTATTTAGAGGATATGTTTTAAATAATGGCTATGTATTAATATCTTGCATCTTTAAAAGAGATTTAAATTTAATTTTGCTCAATAAAAAGAAAATGAAAACACAGGGATGATAGAACTTAAAATTCATTTGTCAACAAGTGTATTTCACAGTACATGTGTCTTCCCAGGAAACATATATGGAAAATACCAGAAAAGACACAGGTCACTATATTTTCTCCCTGGTAGGTACCTTTCTGAATACTTCTCTGGACTTTGAATGTTTCCATTGGACTTTGTAGAATATCTATTCTCATCTATCCAACATGCCCTCCAGAAATATGAAATACTCTTTGATAAAAATACATTCTTCCTTATCTCCATGATTGTTTTTCTTACTATTTTTATATTACTAGTCTTCTTTAATGTGTCATTTTTTGGGAAAATGAATGATTAATATTTGCATGTTCATTGGTATTGGGCTTTTTGTACCAAGTTCTTTTTCATTTCTTTTGAACAGGATCTTCCTAGATCACCAAGTTGTCCAGGCTGCACTCATAACCTTTCAGAGTCCGGGCATATTCCAATTATGCAGCCTCATGCCTGGCTTATATTTTTCTTTTAATTGGTAGCCAGTCATTTCACATACTTACACAGGAAGAGTATGATATTTCAATATATAAAACAAGGTATAACGATCAGATCACATATCTGTCACCACAGATGTATATTATGCTTTGTTTAAACACCCCAAACTGTCTCTCAGCTGTTTTGGAATACTCGACCTCTCCCCACTGAGATACAGCTCATCAGGCACCTTTTCTCTTGATTGCAGCCCTGCGTATTTAGCCATCCTGCCTCCATTTCTCCTTCCCCACAACATTTCTATTCTGTTTACATTCCATTAATCTAATGACTGCATTCCCTGACTGTTTGAAATCCACATTTGAATTTCCATATGTAAAAAAAGCAAAAACAAAAAACAAAACAAAACCAAAACCCCAGATGATATTTGTCTTTCTACTTTTGGCTTATTTCACTTACCATAATGTCCAATTCAATCTTGTTGCTGCAAATGTGAAAATTCCCATTTTATAAAATTCATTTTATTTTCTTACTTAAATTAACTGTACATAATTATGAATACTATGTGTTAACTTTATACAGTATATAATGATCAAATCAAACTAGTTAACACTATAATCTCTTTAAAATTTTAAGAAATTTTGATTAACATGTAATAACTACATATTTAGGAGTTACTTGTGATATTTAAATACAGCCATAAACTACATACTAATAAATAAAAGTAATTAATGTTTTCATAGTGTCATTAAATTATGGTTGGATTCTTCAACTTTTTATGTTTTAGCTATTTGTTAATCCTAGACTACTAAAGGTCAGCAGACTGAGTATCTACTTAGGCAAGTGCAGCAACCAGGATTCGATCCTTGGCACCACATGCTGCACCAAAGAGGAGTGATCGCTATGATTGATCACTATGATCACTAAGCTGCATAGTAAGAGCTTGTACCAAATTTAAAAAAATCCATAGATTATCAGGAAATCATTTCAGCAATTCCCCATTCTTTTTCAGACTCATAGTGATTCTCCTGACTCAGCCTCCCCAGCTCTGGGATCACAGGTGTGCACCATCATACCCAGTTCAGGGGCTGGCACGTTATGTGGTAGCAGAGATTGAACTCGGGACCTTGTGCTTGCCAAGCAGGTGCTTAGACAGGTGAACTCTCTTCCCAGGCCCCCATTCTTTGGCATATATCTGTGGGCTTGTCATATATAGCCTTTATTGTGTTGGGGCATATTCCTTCTGTATCTGATCTTTTAAGAATTTCTTTTAAAATCATAAAAATTTTGGATTTTATTGGGTGCTTTTTCTGCATTTATTGATACATAGTGGTTTTACCTTTCATTCCATTGAGGCAATTTATTGGGTTTGTTGATTTATGTATGTTAAATCATCCTTATATGAAATAAATAAAATAATTTCCACTTAACATGGTGTAGAATTGTTTTATATACTATTCAATTTATTTGCACCTTTAAGAACATACTTTGTTGCTGCACAGTCTCACTATGCAGGTTGGACTCTTGGTGATCCTCCTGCTTTCAGCTTCCCCAGCACTGGGATTACAGACATGTGCCTCCACATTAAGACTCTAGCCCCCCTGGAGATGGGCCTGGCTTGGCATGTGGTGCTGGGGATCAAACTACGGTCCCTGCACTTGCCTAAGCTTGCCTAAGCAGGTGCTTTAGTCTGCTGAGCTATCTCACTGGCCCCTATATACTATTAAATTTAGTGTCCTCATTATGCTGAGAATTTTTATCTATGTCCATCAGTGTTTTACATTTCTATTTTATATAATCTTGTCAAATTTTGGTATGAGGGTAATTCTGGCTTCATAAAGTAAGCTTGGAATGGCTTATTTGCATCTGGTGCCTTAAAATATTTTGAGAATTGTTATTAGTTTTTGTGTAAAAGTTAAGTAGAATTCATCAGTGAAGCTATCTGGGCTTGACATTTTTTAAGTTGAGAGACTTTTGTGTTATCAATTCAGTATTCAATAATGCAAGTTGCTAATACCCATGTTTTCAGGCTATGTCGTCTATGTTTAATAGTAGTAAATTATGTATGTCCTAAATGTACCTTTTTTCTTTACTAACTCATGGTCTGAATGGTTGCTCTCCACAGTCCCTAATGATCATTTAGATTTCTGTAGTGTTAGCTATTATGTATTCTTATAATTTTCTTTAATTCATTTAGGTCATTTTCAATGATTAGACTAAAAAATTGTCAATTTTTATTTTCTATAAAAAAAACCACTTTTATTTCATTGATCTTCTGTATGTATTTTGCAGTCTCTATTTCTTTAACAACTTATATCATGCCAGAGTAGTTCATAAAAATCAGAGTTTATGTGTAAAGAAAATAAGAGGTCTAGAAATAAAGCTAATTTATGTACAACAAATTAAACACAGCAGGGATAAAGGAGATCCTTATTTGTGGAAGGAATTGATTTGCAATGATATAGGAATATAGCTTGAATGGCCAAAAGTAGCCCCCTCCACATAGTACCACCACTGCATTATTTGTTCCCGGAAGGGAGGGTTGATTTAGGGATCTGAGGGTGTTTGTGAGTGTGTTTCATGTAGGGCCACATCAAAAGAGGAAGTGGAGACGACTAAGAGGCACATAGGTGTAGTTGCTGTGATCTTTATCCTGGATAAATGAATATACAGTTACTGTCCTTATGTTCTAGTCTGCTCAGCTGCATGTAGCTTTTCCTCTTGTGGAATGTTTTACTGATATACCCACAGGGAGGGGGTTCCATGAAAATGGGGCTGTAATCACTGTGATAATCAGCAATGGACTTGCTAGTTAGTCCTAAGGAGCTAATGTGTTGAGACAGATAATAAGTCTTGGTATCTAACGAGAAGTCAATTTGGAGTAAAGCTCTGTCATGAAGATCCTCAAAAAATCTGAGAGGTATGGGCCAGCAAGATAGCTCAGTAATCTAAAGCACCTGCTTAGGAAAAGGTTGGTAAATGCAAGGAACTCGGTTCAATCTCTGGTCTAAGTGCACCAGCCCTGCCCCCAAGGCAGACTGTGCTGACCAAACACACACACACACACACACACACACACACACACACACACACCCCACACACATACACACAAAAAAAATCTGAGAGGTAGACTTTAGTTAATATGAGATCTTTGTGGGTTTTTAATAGAGGATGGGCCAAGACTCTTAGGTCTCAAGGGAAAGCTTAGTAAAGACTATTTTTAGATTTAAATTGGCTCTCTTCACCTTTCCAGAAGATTGGGATGCCAAGACCCATCTAACTTCTCTCTTACTAATTCTTTGAGTTGCGTTTGAAATGGAAACATGCTCTTGTGTGATGGTAGGGAAAACAGGCTCAAAGTGGGAGAAGGTACATGCTCCAGGAAAGCTTGGTTTATTTCAGAGGCTTTCTCATCCTGTGTAGAAAAAGCTTCTATCCATCTTGGGAAAGTATCGCCAAAGACTAAATATTTAAAGCTTTTACTTGGGGGGCATAAGATGAAGTCTATTTGTCAGTCTTCTCCCAGAATAGCTTCTCTTTGCTATATAGTCTGTCAAAGAGGAGAGGGTCTGAGAGTTCTTTCATGATGAATTTGAACACAAGTAGGCCAGGACTTTGAAATGTCCTTGGGAGCCTGGGATATTTGTTTTTATAAAACAAGCTCTATTAAGGTTTAAAGAGAATTTTCCCCCCAATTATGTGTCTTGGTGCAAACTAGTGAGAAACTTACATCAGTAGGACTCAGAGAGTATACTTCTTTGAGGAATTCTGTAACTAGCTCTTCTGATGTTGTTGTGAAGCTCTGCTTCAAAGATTTTGAGTTTAAGGGCTGGTGAGATAGCTAGCTCAGTGGACTAAGAGCCTGCTCAGGCAAGCACAGAGATCAGGGTTCAATCCCTGATACTGCATAATGCAACACACCTGCCCTCAGGCACCTTGAGCTGGCCACTGAGACGGGGGCATGATGTCACAGACCTGTAATCCCAGCACTGGGAAGACTGAAAACAGGAGGATCCCTAGGAGTCCAAGCTGCATTGCCAACCCCTATACAAAATACATAAATTATATATATACATATATAAAGCTTTTTGAAATGATGGGGTAGTATATTGTGAAAGAGGGAGAAAGGTGGGTTAGCAGGTAAGAGTTCTTCCCTTAAGGGATGCCAGGCTATATGTTTAGTTCGTTGATGTGTGCAGTTGTCATCCTGAGAGATCCATGACTGTGTTTGTGGAGTTCACAATGCATACTATCCATCTGGGCTGGAGGCTGGCATGACATCCAGGACAGGGTGCATCTAGATTGTGAGTAAAAGTTGGAAAAGCTCAGCATTTGAGGGAAAGAAGGTGAGGCAGTTGAGTTACTGGAGAGAATGCAGAGAGAGGGGTTGAAAAGAGCAGGAAAAGGTACAAACAGGGAGGATGAAGCAGAGTTATCAGGAGAAGGGGGAAAGCCAGTGGGGCCTGGGGGCTGAATGGAGACCACCTGAGAGTGCCCAGAGAGGAGTCAACAGGAATGTCACCTGGCTCTGATTTAGGACAAAAGAATTATAAAGAAAGATTTAGAAAGACAAATGTGGCATCCTTCTCTTAGCTAATGCTCCTGTGACAGAGCCCTAAAGGGCTGAATACAATGATCCTTGGAATTTTTGTGCTGTTCATTAAAAAAGAGATTAAATTACAATAGGGCATTATAACTTAGAATCCCTTTAAGAGGGCAGGATTTCTTATCTGTGAACTTACATGTAAATAAAGACCAGACAGTGTTGAATGGAGACATTGTTTGAGAGTTTGAGGGTCAAATTTGAAGCAACTTTTAAGAATACATGTTTGATATTCAGACAGATAGTGAGGTTCAGCTCAAGTGCCTATGTTATAGGGTAATAATATAATTAAGCTTCTTTTCTGGAGGGTTAACAACTTGTTTGCAGACAAAAAATTAGGAGAAAAAGAAGGGTGGCAAGGACAGCCAACACTGCGGCCCTAGCCTTTCAAGGTCAGTGAGGACTCAGTACATAGCAGAACCTGTACTGTGACACCCTATAACTCAATTGTGTCCCAGATTTTCTGATCAAGGAGATTATGGGGTCACAGAGGAAAGTGTTCGATAATGTAGAATGTGTCTAAGGAGAGTCATATGGAAAGAAAACATTCTCTCAGGTTTTCTCAGTGAACAAATTGATCAGGCAATAGCCATGACTCATCCGCATGGCTGACACTGACAAAGGATCTACAAACTATGGTACAAGGTTTCAGGGTAAATCCAGAGGGGATTTCACTGACCTTGTCACATACAAAAGTTACATTTCTTGTTATATAGGTCTTGCTTTATCTTGGTCTTAACCATACAGCAGAAAAGTATAAAAATGAGGTACCAAAATAAAGCCTTATTAATATGTTGAGCTGTAAAAGGCTCAAGTCAACAACTTCTGACATTATCCAGCCCTATGGATAAAACACTACTGTTAAGGACTTCTGGGCTATATTGGATTATTTTGTTGAATTCATGCACTTACGATATTTAAATGGCAATGGAATACCCATCTCTGACAAAACTAAACAAAAAAAAATGTGATACAGATGAAGGACCATTTTATATCTGTATATTCAAAATATTTAGGATAGATATACAGCTACTTTCCCTTAATTCAATGAATGGAAAGATTTGTTCTAATAGTGTTTGTGGACATGATATCATGTCTGCATCTTGTACTATGAATAACCACTACGAAGACAACAATATGCAATATATTAATTATTGAAACTGTCCTACTAATCTGTTTTGAAACTGTCTCATTGCTATTTCTGAATAAAATTAATTTTAAAAAATAATACATTCCAAAACTGAGACAGAGGGACAGTGGATCAGAGGTCCTTAATTGGGTCCTACCTAGCTGTAGCTTGCACATGCAAACACTGTCTCTAGAGGGTGAGAAAGAACCTTCACTTGTCCACAGAACAGGTCAAGGCATATTCCAATGTAGGGGATCTGTTTCAGTTACTTGTTATTCGTTGCTGGGACAAAATACCAATATCCAAAATTAAGAAAAGAAAGTTTTATTTAGCTCACACTTGGTGGTTTCAGTCTATACTCCTCTGGCTCCAAGGCAAATGACAGTAGTTCGTGGGGGCAGAAAACAAAAACGAGGACAGGAGTTGCTGCAGTTGCAGTCTAGCGAACCTCTCTCTGACCGTCCCACACCAGCTGCACCAACTGCAGACCCGAGCTCCTCCAAAAAAATGGTGGTGGCTGCTATGAAGATCTGAGCTCTTCTGAAGTGGCATGGCTGCGTCCATCAAGCTCCTCCACAGGAGTAGCACGGCAAAGCTTATAAGGCCTCCAAGGAAGTGGGGCTCAGAAACCTTCCTCAACCCCTTTATATACTTTATAAGTGCTGAGTCACTCTGGGGTGGGCCGTCCCCGCCCTACAGGTGGGCCCTCCATACCCCAGGGCATGGTATCACCAAGCCCATCCAGGCGAGCTTCAGACATCTCAGCTTGACACAATGTCAACCACCTCAGGATCCAAGGAGAAAGAGAGGAATGTAAGAGCTGAACTTGGAAACTGAATAGCCACTCAGGGGAAGGCAAATTTCTGTCTCAGTGAGATCAAATCTTGTCACTTATGAGTCATATGATCAGGAAGCTCATTCAAGAAAGGGAAAAATCGAGAAACTAGCCCCAAGAAGAATCAGCGTAAGACTGAAACAGCCAATTGCAGTCCTTACAATGTATGTATGCAGCATATCCCTGGATGAATTTCCATTGCTAATTGTTGCTGTGACAAGAGAAGGATGAAAGAAAGAGACCCCTCATGCTTTTGAACTACAACAGGCTGTCCTTTTAACTTTGGTTTCAGGTCCCCATGAGAATGCAGCCATGGCCAGTGTCCATTAGTTGCAAATGGGAAGTAAGGTTCTCCACTTAGTGCTGAATGGGATCCTGTAAACTTCTACCTTGATGGAGGACTGTGATGAGGCTCACTGCTCAGAGGTGTTAAGATCCCACTAGGAAATGACCCCAGCCAGAGAATATCAGATGCCCAGGGTTAGTCTTCCAGTGAACATCAGAGTAAACAGGCTTTGAGTAAGTAAACCTGTATAGCCAAAAGTACCTTGTGAGATGGTGTATGGAGGGGCCAGTGATATTTTCAGCAAAAGAACTAAGAGATCAGAATAAAAAATGAAAGC
Source organism: Octodon degus (assembly GCF_000260255.1). Lineage (NCBI taxonomy): Eukaryota > Metazoa > Chordata > Mammalia > Rodentia > Octodontidae > Octodon > Octodon degus. The sequence goes on from NW_004524741.1 coordinate 6,235,562, forward strand.
ATTTATTGAGATCAGAGTGCACAATCAAGAAGATAGCAGTCAAATTTCTAAAAGAGGAAATGTGTCTTCTTGTGCCAAGCAGGGATTAAAAGAGGAGTTCTGCATCCTGCAAAGGGCTTTCACCCTGTGTTCATGGTCTATGAAGGTGCATTTATAAGTGAGGTTGCACTTTTCTCTGATTGTTTTTAGAATTTTCTTATTTTAATTTACATTTGACATTATGCATATAATGTGCCTTGGAAAAGATCTGTCAAGGTGCAAGCTACTATGGGTCCTTAAAGTTCCTATAACTGGATGTCTAATTTCTCCCAGTATTTGGAAAGTTTTCAGCTATTATTTTCTTTAATAAATTCTCTGTCCTTTTTTAATCTTCCTGGTATACTGATAATACCATATTATGTCCATTTGTGTCTCATAAATCTTGAAGGTCTTCTTCTTCGTCGTTGTCATTGTCATCATCATTGTCGTCGTTTCCTCTTCCTCCTTCCTATTTGTTCTTCTTTTTAGCATCTTTAAAGTCTCTCTGAGTTATTTGAAAACATCTGTATTCAACCTTAGAAATACTTTTTTTGGGGTCCATTTTGCTATTTTTGTGATTTCATTTATTTAGTTATTTAGCTCACAGATTTGACTCATTTTTTAAAAAATAATCTCTATCTCTTCACTAAATTTCTCATTCATTGCACAAACTGTTTGTCCACTTTCATCAAGTTCTCTGTTTGTATTCTCTTGCACCTCTTTAAGATTCCTTGAATTGGGGCCAGGGAGATGGCTCAGTGGAGTAAGCGCTTCCCTGGCAGGCGCAAGGACCTGAGTTCAACCCCCAGTTCCACAAAAAAAAAAAAAAAAAAGAAAAGAAAAAAGAAAGAAAAGATTCCTTGAATTGTTATTTTAAATTCTTTGTCAATTTAATTTTATTTATGACTTGTTACCTCAGAGTTCCTTTGGAAGTATAATTTTATCTTTTTTTTTTTTAAGTGCCTCTGATATCCATGAGTTGGTATGTGTTGGCCTGGTGGCCATTATCAATTATATAGAATGTTTTTTTGTATTAAAGACTTTCATGTACCCATGTGTCCTTCCTTATGGTGGAATTTGGATATGTTAGCTTTTGTTCAGTGTGGCCGCTTCTGTCTGTCTTTTCTGCCTGCAATCAATGTTGGTGATACCTACAGGTGTCTCAGAGGTTTAAGCTTCTGAGGGAGTATGGTTTTACAGATAGGATACTGTTCACTTACATGCTGTAGCCATTCTGGCACCTCTGGAAACAGTGCGCTGTGTTGTGGCCATGAAGTACCCCGAAGCTGTTGTCAGTCAGTGGGCCTGGGCTGGTGTGGCACAGCATGCCTTGTACAAGGCTGCTCGTCTGAGTCTAACAAACACACATGGTGAGAACTCCCCTCTTTGGCCTAGATGATGCACCTATCATTATCTGAGGGCTGTGCAGGTAAAATCAAAGAATTGATCAGCACCAACCTCAGGGACATCTGTCTAGTATTTCCAAAGGGCCAGAGATTGAAGGATGTGGTTGAGCATCTGCTTCTCAAGGCCTCAGTCATCCTGTGGGCTGTTCAGTAACTTCCTAGGGAGACAGGAGGATAGGTAAGGCCACCTGTCTGCCTCCTTTGGGCCTTCTCAGGCTACTCAGGAAATATGGCTCGGTGGTTTCCTTTTGTCACAGGGGAGTAGACAGTGCTGCCCATGTGCTTCTTAAGGCCACCATGAGTTGAACTGATCAGGCAAAACCATCTAGCTAGATCTTGAGCCATGGATTGGTAGTGATACTTGCCTGTTTCTTAGGAACCTTGGAGAATCAAGTCACTGAGGGTCCATGCTTTTTTTTTGGTAAAGGTGGGGCCACCCCACTGTTTCCAGAACAGCAAAAGGTAGGTGGTGTTGCCTGGTTGCTTCGTTGGCCAGGGAGGGTTGGGCCGAGCTGTATGGGCTTCTAGAGCAGGCAGAGGGAAAGTAGGGTGCTTGGGTCTCTCCTGGATACTGATCAGGGTTAGCTACTTGGGAAGAACTGCCTTGATGCTTTTCTGGGCTACAGAAGAGGGCTGGATAAGTAAAGCTGCCAGTGTTTCAAGAAATACTCATTAAAGACCAAACTATTGCTTTTGTGAAGGTCTGAATTTCCTCTTTTTTTTCCTTTGTTTTTCTGTACAATAAAAATTTCTTCTGTGAAGTCCTGTTATTGCATCAACAACTGCTTTCCAGCTATGTCTCCTCTGGAGACTCCAGATAACTTACATCCCATGCAATCTTCCCTCCTCTATATATTAGAGCAGTAGTAAATCTCACTTTTATTTGTTCCTTGTTTCCAAAGATCAATTGTCTTGCTAATGTTTAAGACCTCCAAAACCATTATTTTATACGTTGCTTGTTTGTTTAGTTGTCCACAGAGAAGGTAACATTTAGTCCCTGTTAATTCATCTTTCACAAAAGTGTATTCCTAGAAGTTTTTTTTTTCTTTCTTTGTGTGTGTGTGTGTGTGTGTGTGTGTGTGTGTGTGTGGCCAGCTCAGTCCACCAGGGGGCGGGGCTGGCTGGCTGGCATGTGTTGCTGGGGGATTGAACCGTGGTCCCTGTGCTTTGCTTAGTTTAGCTTGTTCTAAGTAGGTGCTTTAGACCACTGAGCCATCTCACCAGCCCCTCCTAGAAGTTTTGTTCCTGTGATGATTTGGATTTATCAATAACTAAACATTTACTTCCACATTTAAAATACAATCCTTGTTTATTCTACTTTCATTTTCTACAAGCTTTCCCATAACAATAAATTTCCCCACCATGTTATGATCTTCCAGGAATATTCGCTGTACCCAAGCACCACAAATATCTGAAAACCTAAGTTTACAATCATCATTCCAGTTTCATTCTCTGCCTAGTTCTAACCATTATCCTTTGTCCATATCTACTCAAAACTTTTTCAAAGTTAAAAGAAGCAAAAACAAAACAAAAGTTTTCTTTCTTTCTTTCTTTCTTTCTTTCTTTCTTTCTTTCTTTCTTTCTTGCTTGCTTGCTTGCTTGCTTGCTTGCTTTTATTCTTTCTTCCTTTCTAATGTATTTAGTACAGGGTCTACAGATTTTCCCTAACAGACCAGACTCACAGTGATCCTCCTGTTTTCAGCCTGCCAAGTGCTGGGATTATAGGAGCGAGCCACTATGCCCAGTCTCAATTGCCTTTTCAGCGTGCCCCAGGTGTAGGGCCAGCATGGCACACTTGGATCAAACCCTGTTCCCTGTGCTTGCTTAAGCAGGTGCTTTAATATGCTGAGCTATTTGACTGGCCTGGGTTTTTTCTTAAAAACTTGCATTACCCAATTTGGAAAGCGAACTTATGAAATGGAATTGCACAAACTGGTCTGTTGTAATATCCCTCCCACAGCTCTTCCGGCAGCAGTGTAGCAGTAACATAATCCATCCTTCTTTGCAGCCAGAATGAACTTCCACAAATGTAAATCTGATCAGTTACTCCTCTTCTCCATGAAGCCCTTGGGTGATTTTATTCTTCCTCATAACAAAGTCTAAAACTCTTAACAGGACTACAGTACCTTCAACAACTTCTCTTTCCCCAGCATTTTAGCTTTAATTTATGTCTAATTTCCATACTGCTCTCTTTGCACCAACTCAGTTCGGCCTTCTTCCTCAGGTGTTTCTTGATTACATGACTCTGGCTCTGCAGACAAGAACGTCTACCCTCCTGGAATGCTAGTATACTCACTTTCCCCACCACCAATTCATTTTTCAGGTGTCAGTTTATGTGACGTCATCTCTGGGAAATGTATTCTCACTGTCCACAAATTTCAGCAAGGTTATTGTTTCCAGTATTTTTCAAAGCACGCAGTGCCCTATTGATGTAACACTCACAAGCATTGTATTTGGTGTTTGACATTCCTTCTGAATTTAACATGGAGTGAGGCAAGGATCCTATCTGTCTTTTTCTTTGTTGCATATTGATGTTTAGCATAGCGCCTGGACACTAACAATTATTTGAAACTATGTGCTCAGTAAATAAGTAAATAAATGCACAGACAATTGAGGGTCTTTTAAGGATATTTCAAGAGTCTGAACTGTTCAGAAAGCTTGCTCTCTGAATCTGATGTGTAGTTATAATATTCTTTTCAGCACGCACACACAATATGATGAGATTAATTAAAGAATAATTAGGAGTCAAATAAAATTTCTCATTAGTTCTTTTAAAGAGAAATACATTAATTTTGTGCCTTGCAAGCAGTTCTTTTAAATTTCTGAAAGACAAAAGATAGAAAATCATTCATAAAATTTAATATTAAATCCTTGTACACCTCACAAATCCATGTGTTTTGATTATTGCTGCTAAATGTGTTTTGCAAGTGAAGTTACAGCTGGAGTTTGAAGTAGTTTAGAACTTCATTTTCCCTTTTGTGGCAATAGTTAATCACCAGCTTTCATGACTGAGCTTAAGAAAGACTCCAAAAGAGTGTTCTTTGATAAGGTGTTCTTTGGTTCTTGTAAGGATTCTGAAAACTTTTAAGTTTTCATTGGAACTGCAAACACATACACAAACTATCTGCCACTTTTTATGACTTTTCTCCCTTGAAAAACTTAGTTACAAAGCTAGTTTATTATTTTCTTCAATCTTTTTATTAAATGAAAGGAAATATGCTGCTATAGGATTCTTGCAGTATACTCTTCTTCCTTGATAAAAAATAAAATAAAATTCTGCCAACGCAGACTTTTTTCTTTTATTAATTTTCTTGAGAAATAAATAACAACGAGAGTTTCAAAACTGATTAGTAGGACAGTTTCAATAATTAATACATTGCCTATTGTTATCTTCTTAGTGGTTATTCATAGTACAAGATGCAGACATGATATCCTGTCCAAACACTATTACTACAAATCTTTTTTCTCATTGAATTAAGACAAAGTAGTTGTATATCTATCCTAACTATTTTGTATATACAAATACAAAATGGCCCTTCATTTGTATCCCCTTTTTTGTTTAGTTTTGTCAGAGATGCGTATTCCATTGCCATTTTATATTATAGGTGTGTGAATTCAGCAAAAATAATCTGATATAGTCCAGTAGTCCATAATAGTAGTGGGTTATCCATAGGACTGGCAATGTCAGAAGTTGTTGACTTGAGCCTTTTACAGCTCAGCATATTAATATGCCTTTACTGCTGGGGAGATAGCTCAGAGGTCTAAGCTTTGCCTAACAAGGCCAACTTTAAAAAAATATTTTAAATCATGAAAGTAGAGGTTTTTTTATGTTGGAAAAGAAGAGTTAAAGTTGCTGTTACCAATCTTTAATCTTCAACTATGTGTAAGAATAACATACTGTGCCTCTGATGTCCCCATGTCATAAATGTCCAAAGCCAATTTCTGGAAAAGTTGATAATGTTCAACGATCGTCATATGAATTTGGATGATTAAATAAAATCAATTGTTCTTCTGTTCATTCATCCTGCACTGATTAAGCAATTCCAATGAGAAGTAAGACAGAAGGTGATTCACATGCTAATGATTAATATTTCAAGTACACGCTAGATTCCCAGAAAATGGTTTTATAGGGGTTTGTTTTAAAATATTCAGAAAAATATATACATAGAAAAAAGGCATGTATGGGGACAGTAAGAGTTTAACAGTTTAAAAAACGTTATAATTGACATCAATGCTGCTTATGAGAATATGAGCAAGTACAAGAAATTTTGTGCATTCATCCTTTAATTAAAATGAACATTTAGTTGGATTTTCTCTGTCCTGATTTGTGGCTCATGAGAGATCTGCTTAAATGTTATATTCCTGATGAGGACTAGAGAATCTAGCTTTGGAATTTCTGAAAATGTTCATGCACCCCTCATCATGACTTGATCTTGTATGGTGTGCGGGTGGAGCACATGACCTAGGAGCACATGTTGAGGGGTGTAGCAGACTCCCCCCCACTCCTGTGCCCAGCTGACGATCTGTGCTTTCATTTCACCATTTCTTTTTAACTCTAAATTGAAGCCAGTTCTTCCACACTCTCCCAGTCAGGCTCATAATTTTATGTCACTTTGTGTTTCTTGCTTCACATATATTTTTTCCTATCTTTTTTTCATCCCAATTCTAACTCCTGAGGTTTTCATCCAGCCCTAATTATTGCTCCTATTTTCTTATTATTGCTTTTGGTTAATAGCTAGATCTTAAATCAGAAGTAGATTTATTCTGAGGATAATGAATATTAAGCTTATAAGCCTGTCATTTGACTTGCACTGGTCCCCTCAAACCTTCTGGGAAGGGCTGGCCCAATAGTTCAGCAGACTAAAGTGCCTGCTTAGGCGGAGTGTAATGTCCAGGGCTTGATCCCTGCCTGCCCTCGATGTGTGCTGAGACAGTGATTGAGACTGGGCGTGGTGGCACATGCCTGTAATCCCAGTGCTTTGGAGGCTGAAAAAAGAAGAATCACTAGGAGTCCAGTCTACATAATGAGACCCTTATACCCCGTGGACCCTGCCCTAAATACAGGAAAAAAAAAAAAAAAAAAAAAAAAAACCCTCTGGGAGAGGCCCTAGAAATATTTTCACATGCACATCAGTTTCTGTAAAACTTGGGGAAGTAAGATATTTCGACCATTGTTCTGTGTTCTTCCCTTGCATGTCACCTTCCTTTCATCGCACTAAATTTTCATGGCACCTACATTGGCGCAGCCTCAGGCATTTCAGGGATCCAATTTAGGGAACTTGACGGAGGCAGACATTCCATTTGTATTCAGGGTGATACAGTTTTTGGTTCTCATATAATTTTTCTGTAATTCAGTTACTGATAGCTTTGCCAGCCTAAGAATGACTATTGGAAATAACCCTACTGCAGGCTGAGGAGCCGACTGCCTCTGGAAAGGAAAGCACAGAGCAGACCTGCGGAAGCTTTCCAACTCAAGCGAAGGAATGTAGACAGACACTGTTAAAATTTGACACTCTTAAAAATTTCTGTGAGATTATGAATTATGAATTGCAAAGTGACAAAAAGGAGATAAACTATATAACAAAAGGAACGAAAAAGTACAATGGAAGTACACAGGCAATTATAATTAAAAGTATAATAATATTTTCCTAAGGTTTTAAAATTTATCAGCTGTTAAATATTGGTCATTAGGTATGCTTTCTTCTGCTTCAAAATACATATTAATATTTTATCAATTATTTAGTTTATGTTATGGTTTATGTCTAGTTTTTCCCCCCAAACCTCATGAGGTCATGCAGCAGACTTCTGGAGTCTGAATAACTCATGATTCACTGGGATTATGGGTGTGAGTACAGCCTGGGCATATACCCTGGACGCCACTTAAGGAGACAGCTAAGCTCTCTGCAGCTGTTGTTGCTGCAGCTCCCTTTTGTGCTTGCTGTTTTTCTGCCACCATGAGCCAGTCTGCCTTGGAGACAACTGAATATGGTCTGAAACTTCCACTAATTGTGAGTTAAATAAACATGTCCTTCCTTCATTTTGGGTGTTGGGTATTTGTCTCACCAACGAAAGTAACTGAGACAGACAGAATTTGGTACCAGAGAAGTGGGGTTGGATTGTTGCTGTGGCTAAACCTGACCATGAGAGTTACAAGCCTTTGGGAATGATTTACAGGAAAAGATAGGAAAGGTTTGGACATGTCACCTACAAGAGAAGCTCTGGAACAGCTTCAGCTGTTCTGTAGGGGAGATTCTGGTCAGAGCTCAGACCAGAAGGCTGAAAGAAATCCTGCCTATAAAGACCAGGCTAGGGAGGTTTCTGCTGGGAAGAAAGACTGCTTTTGTTGTTGAACTCCAGATGATTTGTGTTATGGTGTGGCAGAAAGTTGGTCTGAATTTTACTTAGGTCCAGAGACATTGCCTGAGACTAAGATTAAGCATGGTTTAGTAATTAATCTTTCAAAACAAATTTCAAGTCAACCGAGTTTTGAGGTAGTGGCATGGCTGTTGTTAGGCGCTTTTAGTCAGATTTATGCTGATAATCAAGAGCAAAGAACCCAGCAGGATGATTTAAAATATTGTGAGTTGGGCCAGAAAGGAAGCTCCAATAAAGCTGTGGAATGCAAAGATAGAGCTGAGGTGATGTTCACTGCCAAGAAAGAAAAAGAGAAGGATGGCCTGATGGCATCACAGGAGGCAGTGCGTCTCCACCCTTTGTAGCCTCAGAATTGCAAAGGTCAGGGACTTTGACTTGAAGAAAAAGCTGCTGAGTCCCATATTACAAAATGGTGGCAGCGGCCATACCAGGTTCCAGAATGGTACTGGCATAGAGAATTTATTCCTCAGACTGCTCAGCAATGCAGGCACTTGACTCCTCCAGCCAAGAGAGAAGGAAGCCTGACTACTGCTCCAGCTGGCAGCAGACCTTGGCATCATCCATGTGGCATTGGTTTTAGGTGCTTGCAGAATGCAGCAGTTCTGAGGTTTAGAAGGCTTCTGCCTAGATTTCAGAAGAAGGCCTGGGAAACCAGGCAGTGTTTCCCTAGGTGGGCAGTGTGTAAAGCTGTAAGTGAGAAGCCTATTCAGTGAAAACCACAGAAGTTTGGAAAAGCCAGGAATGTGGATCATCTAAGGGAAACTGAAAAGGTCAGTGTTTATGATATATAATAACTACTTTCACTGTGGGTATTTGGAACACGTCCGTTATACATGTTTATCCTTTTTGTGTCCTTTGCCATTTTCACCCTTCCCCATCCCTTCACTTCTTGGTCTTCTTCCTTTGTGGTTAGAGAAACCATATGATTCTTTATGATTTATCACATAAGTGTCAGACCCCAAAAAACCTGGCAATAGCCTATCCTAAATTAACCCCAGACATTTAGAAGAACTGAAAATAGCTGCCATGAGAAGTTTGATTTAGTGATTTGACTCAGCAGAGAGGAAAACAGGCTCTGCAGTGGCAATTTTTGGTATAAAATTTTGGTCCACAGTTTATTATCCATGTGACCACTGGCAACCTCATCTTCCTCATTTTAAAAAGATGGGAAGGAAATAGAAAATGTAAGCTCTTGTGGTTATTTACAATTTCATAACATGAACTAAAATACAGCTGGCAAATAACTACTTAAAGTACTCTACACACTGTGGAAAAGAACCTGGAATTTCCCATAATTTTATACCAGCCCTATGGATTCCTCATGTTCTTTCAGGTAGTATGTGGACTAGGAGAAGAGATCCAGAGTAGAAGCTGGCTTATCCTACAATTATGTGCTGCACTTCTACAATTTGTAAGAGTAAGGGGAGCAGGACTCTTTGCTTCTGTATTTTAAAAAACTACCCCACTTACCTCATCTGTTTCAAAATAATAACGTGATATCATTAATGAAACATTAAAATGGAAACTGAGTAGTAATCTTTCTTCTTTCAGATCTTAATCTTACAGGTAGGAAGATTTTCAGTTTACTTAAAAGAAAATATACTGACCTCAGCAAGTTCTGCTTTCTAGGTTAGGAAATATGTGTTCAGGTAAAATAAGAGAGCAACAAAAAATGACTGCAAAAATATAACCTTCTCCCATAGTCTCAGGGATTCTAGCAGATTATTAAATTTATCAACATATGAAAGAGAGAGACAGACAGAGAGAGAGAGAGAGAGAGAGAGAGAGAGAGAGCCATCATGCAATATAATTTGTTTACTTTTTACCAATGTGGAATGAAAGTATCAACTCACATTAGGAGTAGTTGCACAGCAAGCTAACCATATATATATCCTGCAAAACCTGTTTTATTATTTTTAGTATTTGAAATTTTATTGATAAAAATGACCTCGTCATGAAATCTGCTCTTGATTTTCAAATAGAATAAAATGAGTATCTAATTTGATAGCCTTTTAAATATAAGAATCAGCTTTATATCAAAATATCTTTATTTTCAATTAAAATTTGAATAATGAGAAGATCTTGAGATATTTTCTTGGGCATTTACAAGTTATTGGGAAATAAAAATAATTGACGGTTCTGAAGTTGCTTTCCAGAGAACTTCACAGGCCTTTGGCAGTGCTCTGTGAGTGAAATCTTCCTTGCAATCAGATTACTTTTCTTGTTTGTATTTTCCTTCCCTCTTGGTCTACAAAACACAGCAAGGTTTTTTAATAAAATTTCCAGAACCTTATTAGATATACTTTCAAACAAAACAGTTTAGGTTTGTTAAATTAAGTATTAATGAATATCTAGAGAAGGTGTAACACTTTTGTCAAACTGTGTCCAGTAATTTAGAATGATAGTTTACTACAAAGTTTCCAAACTTCTGTGGCACTAAGGGAAATTTTTGAGAAAGAATGTTTTCACATTTCACAGAGAATTATGGTTTTGAGTTCAGGCACATTACATTTTTTATGCTTTATTTATTTATCATATTGTAATATAATAAAATAAATAGCTATATGAACATAGTGTAGAATCATCTCATACTTTAAGGCCACCATCATTTGCAATATCAAATAGCTGATTTTCTTCTAGCAGCAGCGAAATCAGTTCATCTTGTTTATTCAAATACGGATCTTGAATTCACTCTTTTCCACTTTGGGGATATTTTTTTGACTGGAAAGCAATGATCAAACTCCTCCAAAAGCTGAGGTAGGTTGCCGGGCACCAGTTGGGAGGAGGAAGTCCCCGGCTCAGCCTCAGAATCTCTTCTGATGCACACAACATGTCAGAAATTCCATTGTTCCCTTGTTCTCCACATAATTCCAATTTGCTTGTGAATGCTGCTGCTTTGTCTGGTAACATGAGCATAGTTGTTTTTCATGGACTGAGTTCATTGAGCAGATTGAAGAGTTGACACAGTAAGCAGGTTTTGTGGCTTATTTTTTTGTCACAAAATACGATGTCAGTGATGATTCTTTTCTCTAAGAGGTCTTTTGCAACAGCTCTTGTAAGTAGTTCAGAAAGCCATCTCACTGCACTGGACAGTACAAGATTTGTGTCCTTCTCATAGAGCTGTTTAAACAGACATGAATCAAGAGCAACCTTTCAACAGCTTTATGCACATCCTACAAAGTGTTGTTAAACTCAGGTGACATTTTTTTTTTTTTAACTTGCCTTTCTGCATCACTTTGAATCTAGTTGTGAAGCCAGAAATTTGTCCAGTCATGGCAAGCCCTCCATCTGTGCCTACACATACACACAATGACAAATTCAACCTTCCTGATAAGTAATTATTCAAATACTTGAATAGTTTTGTAGCTGTGATGTTGATGGGCAACAAAAGCGCACATGTATCCTCCTGTACATCCTGCTGAAAAATATATTGCAAAAACAAATTCATCATTTCCATGTTGTCAACATTGGTGGAATCATCTAACAGGATTATGTACCACAGGGACTCATTAATTCTCCTCAAAAATTATGCTCCAGATCCAGGCCTAGCCCAGGCGTGGTGAGTGTGTGGGAGAGCTTCCAGCTACCCTGCGCCAGTGGGACCTGCCGGTTCCAGCCCAGGCGCAGCGTGGGTGAGACCCCCTTCCACCCCCTTCGGAAGCCCCTCACCAATCCTCAGCACATGCCACTCTGCCCGCTGAGTAGGAATTTCTTCCACATTCCGGGAACGCCCAGATCCATTCCTAACCCAGGCCAGGTCAGTGTATGTGGGAGTTTCTGGTTACCCTGCGCCAGCAGGACCTGAGAGTCCCAGCCCAGGTATAGTGTGGGTGAGAACTTCTTCCACTCCCTTGGGACGTGCCCCACCACTCCGCAGTACCCCGCCCCACCCTGCCCACCCAGTGAGAATTTCTGCCCTGTTCTGGGGACCCTAGATCCAGTCCTAGCCCAGGCCCAGTGAGTGTGTGGGAGCTCTGCCTCTCCCCACTACTCCACCTTTTCCTCTCCAGACTCAGATCAGGCCTGGCATACAGGCAAGGGGTGAAACTCTTCAGCTGCAATTCCTGCAGAGGGTGTAGGAGACAGAACCACCCAGCTAGTCCAGGAGCAGAACATCTTGCTACAGGGGCACAACAGGTTCACCCCCAAGGTCAGCAACAGGAAGGCTCTGAGCACAGAAGCCAGACCAAGCCAGGCACAGCTGGATAAATCCAAATGTTGTAGATCTGCACCTGAACTTCAGTAGGTGCTAGGGTAATAATTGCAACAAAGATCTACAACAAAGGTCAGAAGATAGTGCTACAGAAAGTGACAAGGAGAAGGAGCAAAATGCAATCTCAGAACCTAAGCCCACCCATAACAAGTGTAGAGGACACTAACACAGAACAAATTGGAAATCACACAGCTGAAAGCATTGAATCAACTGCTTCTGAAATAAAGAAACAGCTGCAGAAAGGTATAGAGGAACTCAGATTGGAAATGAAAAAAGTAATCCCTGAGTTAATAACATCGGCAGTAAGAATTAAATGCAGAAATATATGGAAGAAACCCAATGCCCACCCAGAACAAAGGCAGAGGACACTAGCTCAGGTCCATGTATGAATTAATAGTGTTGATAGTAAATAAACAACAGCAGAAAGTCATAGAGGAGCTCAGAGCAGAACTTTCTGAAATAAGAAAAGAATTCTCAGAACACATAGCATCTGGAGTAAAGAATCAACTACAGAAACGTAGGGAGGAAACCCAATCTGAAAAAAAAAAAAAAAAACACTGCTGTAAAAGAATTCATAACTGCTTCTAAAGAAGACATTGATAAAAAAATGAGATTAGAAAAATGACAGATACCTTGAATGA
>NW_004524741.1:6251786-6260692 GCF_000260255.1 Octodon degus
GGTACAAGACAAGGATGTCCTCCATCTCCTCTCCTATTCAATATAGTTCTGGAATCATTAGCTAGAGCCATTAGACAAGAGAAAGAAATAAAAGGAATAACAATAGGTAAAGAAGAAGTTAAATTATCATTATTTGCAGATGACATGATACTTTACTTGGAAGACCCAAAAAACTCCACGAAGAAGCTACTAGAATTAATAGAAGCTACTAGAAATTCAGCAGCATAGCAGGTTGTAAAGTCAATACCCAAAAGTCAATAGCATTCCTCTACACAGATAGAAACATACTGATAGGGAAATTATAGAGACAAAACTTTTTACAATAGCACCGAGGAAAATGAAATTCCTAGGAATTAATCTAGCTAAACAAGCCAAAGATCTTTTCAAGGAAAATAACAGTACTCTGAAAAAAGAGATCGTAGATGATTTGAGAAAATGGAAAGATATTCCATGCTCCTGGATAGGAAGAACCAACATTGTGAAGATGACCATACTCCCAAAATTGCTATACAGATTTAATTCAATTCCTATCAAACTATCACCAACATACCTCACAGAGCCAGAGAAATTATTCCTAAAATTTATTTGAAACCAGAAAAGACCTAGAATAGCAAAGGCAATTCTGGGCAATAAAGACAAGGCAGGAAGCATTAGAATTCCTCACTTGAAATTATACTACAAGGCTAATGTGATAAAATCAGCATGGTACTGGCAACAAAGTAGACCTGAGGATCAATGGAATAGATTAGAAGACACTGAAGCCCCTATGAACACATTCAGCCACCTTATCTTTAAATAGGGGTGAAACATACTCATTGGAAGAAAGACAGCCTCTTTAACAAATGGTGCTGGAAAAACTGGCTCTCTACATGCCAAAAACTCAAACTTGACCCAGGTCTATCAGCATGCGCTAAACTAAAGTCAAAATGGAATACAGATCTAAACATTAAAGCAGAGACACTAAATCTCCTGGAAGAGAAAATAGGAGGAACTCGTGAAGACATTGGGGTCGGTAAAGAGTTCATGAACAAAATTCAAATAGTACTGGAAACAGTTGAAAGAATTACCAACTAGGACCTGCTCTTACTGAGAAATTTTTCACGTCAAAAGAAATAACCAACAAAGTGAAAAGACAACACACAAATTTGGAAAAAATGATGACAAATAAGTACTCACACAAAGGTCTGCTCTCTAGAATTTATAAAGAATTAAAAACACTAGGGCCCCAAAATTTAAAGACCCAGTTCAGAAATGGGCATCTGAGATGAACACACACTTCAGAGTATGAAATTCAAGAAGCAAATAAATATATGAAAAAATGCTAAACATCACTAGCCATCCATGAAATGCAAATTTAAATAACACTGAGATATCATTTCCCCTCAGAAAGAATGTCTATCACAAAGAAATCAACCAACAACAACTACTGGAGAGGGTTTGGGGAAAAAGGAACCCTTCTCCACTGCTGGTGGGAATGTAGACTGGTGCAACTGTTATGGAAATCAGTGTGGAGTCTCCTTACAAATGTTGGACTGGAAATCCAATTTAAACCAGCTATTCCTCTACTGGGATTTTCCCCAGAGGATCTGAAAACATCATATCATTGTGATATATGTGTGCCTATGTTTATAGCAGCACAATTTGTGATAGCCAAATCTTGGAAACAACCAAGATGCCCATTACCTGAAGAATGGATGAAAAATATGTGCTATTTTTGTACAATGGAGTATTACTCAGCTATAAAGAATGATGAGCTTGAAGCCTTTATATTGAAGTGGATGCCACTTGAACATATACTCATAAGTGAAATAAACCAGACACACATGTGTAAATATCATATAGTTTCCCTAGTAGAAGCACTCAAAAGAAGAAATACAAATAGAAATGCATAATACAAGTAAGAAGAATGCAGGAACTTGAGGACTTAACTAATTAAGATAGGGAAAGCAGAAGAGCTAGGAAACATGACAGTGACAAGGTATATGTAGAAGATGGACAAGGCTATGATCCTGAGAATCTCTAGAAGAGTTTTGAATCTAGCTGTTAATTGGAAAGATTCTCACTCTGGCTAACTGTACATACTGACACCTGTAGACTAAACAACTCTAATGAAGGTGACAATTTGTCATAGTAGGTTCATGTTTGGAGTGCCTGTCATTCTGGTCTTCTGAATATGGGTTGCTTGTCATGACATGCCAGTTGCTGCTGTGCTGTCTCTTGGGTCGATGATTGTTCAAAATGAAGGGGGTCATGAATGAAGGCAGGAGACCAGAAAAGGAATGTTTTGAGACTTTCCTGCTTCAAGGTTGTGTATGTTTAGTTTTCTGGACTTATGTGTAAATATAAGAGTTATACAACTCTTTATGCTTATTTTTTAAATATATTCTAATTGTTAAATGTTTTTT
This sequence comes from Octodon degus, assembly GCF_000260255.1. Lineage (NCBI taxonomy): Eukaryota > Metazoa > Chordata > Mammalia > Rodentia > Octodontidae > Octodon > Octodon degus. Next base: position 6,254,192 of record NW_004524741.1, read on the forward strand.
CATCATATTCTGTAGGGACTTAAAGTTCAACACATCAATACTTGATGAAAAATACCTGTTCCATATTATGCCTAAGATATTTGATATTCAGACAGATAGTGAGGTTAAGCTGAACAGCCTAGTTGTATGGTAATAACAATAAACTTCGGTTCTGGAGGGTTAACAACCTAAGTTTGCAAACCAAAGTTAGAGAAAAGGAGGGCCACAAGGAACGCCAACATTTTGACCCTAACCTTCCAAGGTCAACTAAGACTCAGGACATATGAGAACCTGTACTTTAATGTCATGTAACTCAGTAGTTTCCCAAATTTTCTGATCAAGGAGATTATGGGACCAAAGAGGAAAGTGATCGATGATGTAGAGTGTGCCTAAGGAGAGTCACATGGAGAGAAAACTTTCTCTCAGGCTTTTATTGAGAGCACATTGGCCAAGCAATGGCCGTGACTCATCCACATGGCTGACACTGACAAAGGTTCTGCAATCTGAGGTACAGAATCTTAGGATGAATCCTGAGGGGATTTCACTGATCTTATCAAACCCAAAAGCTACAACTCTTGTTACATAGGTCTTGCTTTATCTTGGTCTTAACCATCCAGCAGAAAAGTATAAAAATGAAGTATAAGAAGTAAAGCCATGCTGTTATGTTGAGCTATAGGGTACTCAAGTCAACAATTTCTGACATTGCCAGTGAAGCGGAAGGTCCAATACTATTATGGACTACTGGACTCTTTTAGAATATTTTGCTGAGTTAACACACCTATAATATTCAAATAATGGAACTAAACAAAAAAGGGGATACAGATGAATTTCCATTTTGTATCTGTGTATTCAAAATGGTTTAGATAGATATATAGTTAAATTTTCTTAATGAATAGAGGGATTTGTTCTAAGAGTGTTTGTAAATAGGATATGATGTCCCCATCTTGTACAACAATTAACCAGTAGGAAGAATGTATGCAATGTGTTAATTATTGAAATTTGGTTTGAAACTGTCTCATTGCTATTTGTTTCTCAATAAAATTTTGGGAAAAAAAAGTATGCTCCAACATCACTTGTTTTTTCACCTGTCTGTGGAGTTTTTTTTTTTTTTTTTTTTTTTTTCAGAATTGGGTATTGAACTCAGGTCTTGCACTTGCGAGGAAAGCACTTATTCCACTGAGCCTCCTCCCCAGCCCCTATGTTGTTTTCTTAAAAGGAAACATGCTCTAACTTTTGAACTATAACCTCCCCTTAAAGCTCACAGCCAATAGGCTTTGCAGATTGAGTAATCACTCATCACCAAGAGTACAGGGCTTCCTAGCTTTAGCAGTGTATTTAATCTCTAAGGATAATTTTACCACACAGACACATTTAATGATACAATGGATTTTAATATTTGTTTCTGTTCTTGCTGTTCACATTCTTCTCTTTTAAAAACTTCCAAATGCAAGTCTTTTAATGAACGATGTTAGAATTTCATGTGACAAAACAACTTGGAAGGTTGTGTGACTTCACTGGATAGCCACTTGCCATGTATAGAATATGGGAGTGGGAATGTAAGACATTTGTTTCAAAGAGACCAGAATTGAAAAGAACTCTGTATTTTCATTTAATTGCAGCTTGCTTTCTGGTGGCAGTGACAGGGTCTTCTCTCTCAACACTCCCCCCCCCCGTTTTCAATGGTGTCTTCATCACTGTGGCTAGTGTAGCTTTGAACACTTAGCAAAACTGTGACTGAGGCAAGTGCCCAGTGCTGCCATGAGGTGCAGATGAGACTGGTAAATAAAATGACTAGTGGACCCTACAGACCCAAAGTGTCAGGTTATGACTTGCAATCTGCCACCAGATGTGGCTTAGTTGTCAATTGTCACTCAGTTATAGAGTTTTGATATATGCCTTCAGGCAACTGTTTTCTGGTCTCTGTGTGATCCACCCTTTCTGCTAACGTTAATCTCTATCTTCAGCCATGCCTCTCGCTGTATCACCTTTGGGCTCCACCTCAGATCATCAGATGATAGATTCTCACAAGGAGAGTGAGCACACAGCTAGATCACCCACTGGTATAGTGTTCCTATGGGAACCTATTCCTGCCACTAAACCGGCAGGAAACAGTAGATAATGGGAAGGAGGTGTAAATACAGATGAAGCTTTCTTTGGTCACTGTTCTGTTGCTCACCATGTGCTGTATGACCCAACTGCTAATTGACCAGTGCTCTTCATGGTTTGGGATTGGGAACTCTGGCTTAGTAGAGGAAAATAAACAAATGACTGTTACCATTTCATGTGTACCCTGGTGTACAGTTTTCTTGATCTGTAGGGAAAGGAAATGAGATAAAATTGACTGACAGGGTAAATTGACACTTTAACACAAGCAGTTAAAAGAAGCAATTTTTAGGAATGCAGTGATTTCTAAATCATTAAGTTAAATTTCGTAAAAAATGAAAGTCTGAATTGAATGTTTTAATTCTGGAATTTTCAAAAGTAAAAACAGATCATTAAGAATCACTTACAATCTTGCTCCTTGGATAAGTATTTCTGATATATTCATATTGATGTAACTTTATAGCTAATGGTGTAACATGTCAACAAAATTGTAGGTTTCTGTTTCTACATTGAATTCTGCTTTATGTGAGAGAGAGGTTTTTGTTTTTGCTTTTTTTGGTAGAACCAGGGATTGAACTCAGGGCCTTGTGCTTGCCAGACAAGCACTTATTCTACTGAGCCATCTCCCTGGCCCCTAAATTCTGCATTATGTGGTGAACATATGTAATAAGCTAAACAAAAAATGAACTAAGAAAAATTTATACTGTAATAATTTATTAATAACTGCATATTTTTAATTTTTAATAATTTAAGTAATGCTATCATGTGCATCTTTCTATATGTTATATTGACTATGTTTCCAATGAGACAATAGGATGGTTTTTCACTAATTTACCCTGATGGTATGAGATTATTCCACTGAAATTTAGGTTTTGAGTTTGTGTGTGTGTGTGTATGTGTGTTTATGTGTATATGCATAGATGTGAGTGACTGTTAGAAACATGAATTGCTTTGTACTTACTAGAATTTTTGTGTTTCTATTTCTGTTTACCATTTTTAGCTCTATCTCCTTGAAGAAATTGACCTCTTTGGTTCAGCTTAAATATTGCTTGTTGTAGCATACTCCATCACAGCTTTCTCACCATTCCTGTACCTGAGTGATCTGATTTACTTTTGTGCTATTAGAAAACATCTTACCTTGGCTTAATAGCTTTGTTTATCTGTGCTCTGATATCAATTATTTATACTTCTAGTACAAAATTTTCCGCACATCCACATCAACCACAGTTCTACCCCTGCCACGAGGACCCAGTCAATTCCTTTACATGCTTCCACTCCTGCCAGGAGAACTTGGAGTGGAATAATTCTAAAAGCCATACCAAATAAATCAGCTGGAATAGGAAGCTAAGTGTTGTGTATCTTCAACATCTCTACTGAAGATGGTATTTGTATCAGACAACATATGATTCTGTTCAGGAATAACTGTAAGAATATTTTGGTTTTGTTTCCCTGGTATACTTTGTAGATTGTGGGTTGTTAGAAAGATTGTTCAGTTACAGAAAAATACAGAAGTGCTATTTTCTTTGTTCATCTGTACAAACATGAATAAATTAATATGAAAGATATGAAAGCCTTTAGAGAGTCTTCATCATTTTTCTTTTGTCTTAAAAGATGCTTAATGAAATATTCACATTTTCCTCTTATCAGCAAGAAGCATTTAAAATTATCTTGGAGTGAAAAGTCAACAGATTTTTAAAATCTTTACAAAACCCAAATCAAGAATGCCTACAGTGATGAGCAGTGAAGAACACAGAGGGTGTGATGGAGACACCAAAGCCTACGCAGCGTAGGCAGGACATCAGCTGCCATCCTTCATGGATACTGATGATGATAAGTCTATTTGTTGTAGCACTCATGGGCTTCTGCTTTTCAGACTCTCATTGGGAGGGAGTAATTTGGGAATAAAAAGTCCCAAAATGTATTTTCCTACTGAATTTCCAGAAATACTTGCCATACTCTAATAATTTGTGCTTTTTATGCCATTAGCTAGAAATGAGACTAGAAATAGATGAAAAGGAACACTAATGAAAACATTAAGAGAATGATATGTGTAACAAAGCATTGCATATACTCTGATGATTCATGATAATGATAATACTGGTAAATGCTTTAAAAAAGAAATAACTCCTAATAAATTTGAGAAATTACAGATTTGAAACATCTTTCAGTGGATGAGTTTGTGTTAATCTTCTCTTCATTGATGTCATTCTGTGTTAAGAATAGGTCAGGAAGTAATGTGAGGGAGGATGAATATGTTGTATGAAAAAGATATTCTTGCCTAAGAGAAAGGCAGCAGCTGAACAAAGTGAGGACTAAGAGTTAGAAGGAAATGAGGCCAAGATTCCAGATCTGTATATTTTTTTTTGTGATGTGAGATAATTATTTTATTATTTTTATGCTAATTTTATTGAGAAAGAAATAGCAAAGAGACAGCTTCAAAACAGTTTAGTAGGACAGTCACAACAATTAATACACTGCATGATATCTTGTCTAAACATTATTAGTGCAAAACTTTCTTCTCTTTGAACTAAGAGAAAGTAGCTCTATATCTATCCCAACTATTTTGTATATGTTGAGTTATCATCTTGAGGATGGAGAACTTTTCAAACCTTAGCTAGTCTGAACTGTGTTGCTACAAACACAGGTATGCCTGTATCTCTGCAGTGTGATGCCTCCAACTCCTTCAGGAAGCGGAGGATCAGGATCAAATGGAATGCTGGTGTTTAGATTTTTTGAGGAAAATACATATTGATTTCCATGATAGTTGCACCAATCTATCACCAGAAATGAAGAAGGGCTCCTTTCTCCCTATAGCCTGCCCACTATTTGTCGTTATTTAACTTCTTGATGCTACTCATTCTTTCTGTAGTGAGATGAGATTTCATTAATTTGGCCAGCAATGTTGAATACCTTCCATGCATTCATTTTCCTTCTGTTCTTCTTCAGCTGAGATATGTGTATTCATTTTAGATTCCCAATTTTTATTGGATCTTTAAGTTTTAGAGATCAGTTTCTTTTTTAGTTATTTGAAGGTATGCACTCTTTTTCTACTTAATAAGATATTTAAAACATCTACCATGTGGTAATTCAGGCATTACTTCTGTGTTTGTTGAATTCTAATTGGTGAGGACTCAGTCACATGGCTGAAAAGGTACCTTGGAAATGTGTTCTAGCCTAATCCCTAGAAATAAGAACTGCTTTCTGGACAGCTAGAATGTTTTCACAAGTAGACATTTTGGTGCTTAGCAACTACCATTTTATTCTCTTATCAAAAGACATAATTGAAAGTTTTATCTGTTTCTATACTTCAAAGTTGAGGATATTCAGTGACATTTCCTCTCCTTCATCAGAAATAAATATGACTATTTCTGGTTGATTAACACAAAAACTGAAAAAGTGGTTGTTTGTTACTGTCCTGTTAAACAGTACACAAAGATAGAGGCAAGGGCAGACTGCCTACCTTTAAAAACCCATTCAGGAAAGGAGGAAAACAGAACACTTAAGTCATTCAATCATAGCAACAATGTTATTTTGGGGGATGCATTACAAAATCTTCCACCCTAACAGTAGCAGAATTTCTTACCATTATGATTGTGAAATGAAGTCGTATTTACTAGTAGTTGCAGTATACATTTTCAGTTCTTGATGTTTATATTTTTTGCATAGAAGTTGGTACAACGAAGAGAGAGCAAGGAGAAAAGCTAGGAAGCATGACAGAACAAAGCCATACCTTTATATGCACAAGATGGTTAAAGCAATGATCCTGAGAATCTTCAACAGGCTTTTGAAAGTAGCAGTTACTTGGTAGGATTTTCATCCTGACTAACTATATATGCTGATACCTGTGAACTAAGCAACTGCACTGAAGATAGCGATGTGCAATAGTAGGTGCATGTGCATATGCATCTTCATTGCTTTTTTCATCCCCTGGCTTCAGCTTCTTGTATCCTGTGTCTTCTTTTCCTCCTCCCTCTGGAGGTAAAGGAGCTGCCCTGGATGTGGCACCTCTCCTTCTCTCCCTCCATCCCTGATCCTCTATCTCTGAGAAAACGAGACCATGGGCATGTTTAATTGGCTCCCCTATGTGTGAGGTTTTCTCTTATTTCTTAATCTTATAGACAAACCTAACAAGGAAATGGAAGATTGTTTTGTCTGAAGGGTAGGAAATGTTACACAATTTCTTTTGCTTTGAAAATTCAATTAGTTAATATTTTATGAGGTGACAACATTCAATTTATACCTTCTTCTATGGTATATATCCTTTAAACACATATCAACTATTTTATATATTTGTTTCCAGTATCTTCTAAAAACAAGTAACCGCCCCAGACCCAGTCCTAGCCCAGGTCCGGTGAGTGTGTGGAGAGCTTCCTGCTACCCTGCGCAGGCGGGACCAGTCCCAGCCCAGGCGCAGCGTGG
>NW_004524741.1:6264242-6283385 GCF_000260255.1 Octodon degus
TTGAAACTGTCTCATTGCTATCTGTTTATCAATAAAACTGTAGAAAAAAATTAAAAACAACTAAATTTGAGGATGAAAAGAAAAATGAAAAAAAAAATAAAAAATAAAAACCAGGAACCTCAACCAAGGGTATATTTAGGCGTTATTTCTAAGTCTTTGTTTATTTCCCTGCTTCCTCTCCCTGCGCCTTCCTCTCTTGATGGAGGCTACAAGTACTGATCTTCTGAAACAATAGGCTTTGGAGGAAAGGCACCATTTTTCATTAGACCTTTGTCCTGGGGTTAAGCATCTCTATTTAACTGAGAAGATTTAATACACCCTCACTAGAGAAGTCTCGTTTTTAAAACCTTCCTTGCTACATGAGGTCAAAAAGTCTCTGGCTTTTATTACTTTGCTCAACATTTATGGATCCTTTCTATTCCCTTACTTTTCTGCTTGAAAACTGATCAAATTACCTAACTTAATATATTGCTACAAATAAGCAACCTTGAAATATAATAACGTTCTGCCTCTTTACTACATTGTATGAGTCAATAAGCTTCCTTGAGCTTGATCTTATATATAACTACAACTAATAAATGTCTCATGACTAAAAAATTCATAAGTCCATTTTTTTCAGTTTATGAAAATTTCTGCTCACCTCCGGTGATATTTTCTCATAGGAAAGCAGTGGCAGTTAAGTCAATAACACATAGTTTGGAGTTTATTTATGACTTTATACCATTTTGGACACTAATTCTTTATTACTACATTTGAAATATGCATTCTTAGAGAATGTTATGTAAGGGCCAACTTTCTCAAGACTATTTGTCACTATAAGTTAGTGCTTTCTGAACTCGTTTTCTTTTTGCTATAAATTATAGCAAAAATTAATTTATGTGATCATACAAAAAGCACAAGTGCAAATCTACCCCGTAGGACATGTCCAGTCTGGGATGTAACTGGTAAAATTATCTGTGTGATGTAAGTACTCTTAAATTTCTTACATATTGATTCTTTACCATAGATTTTAGAAATTTGCTTGAAAATTTCTTAGTATTTAGTGAAGGCATATGTGACAGGCTAATCATTTGAGAACTAATAGCATGATTTTAGTGTCTTGATTATTATGTTATGCTTATTAAATAATTAATAAATTGAAAGTAATAATTATTCTATGGCAACTATTTTACATAACATTACATATCCATTGTTTTACTTAGAATTTATACTACGTGTTACAGTGCAGACACATTTGTTGCAACTTAAATATTTAAGTGTTAATAAGAATCAAACATAAGCAATAAGAATAGCATTTATATTATTAGTTAATATTTTAAAAGGATGTTATAAATATAACAACCATTAAAAAGAATACAATCTTATAATTAGAGCACTGAGTTTTCTGTTTTAAATAGACAATGGCATTATGTAACTTCTGAAAATTTAAAACATCACAGAAGTCTCTGCTTATCTGGCTCATATGTGTGTGCAAGAGCATTGGACAGGGAACAAATTCCCAAAGCTGATTAGCAAGCCAAAATAGAATACTATTGCAGTTCCCCTTAAACAGCTATTAAGTAAAAGGAACATACAAAACTTGAAACTTACAATGCAAAGATTTGTTGCTTTGCTTCTTTACATTTGTTCTGTGGCTTCTGAACTTATAACTTATTATCTTTTTTCTCTTTAAGGCCTGTTAATAGAACAACATACGAGCATAACATTGTGTGGAAGATGCTGAAGACAATTCCAGACTTGGCCTCCCGGCTAAACAACGAACATCTGAAAATACTTAGCAAGAATATGATTTCTGAATGCTGGGTCAAAGGCAGCATAGGTAACAGACTAATGTAGTGAACACCTGGCAGGGGGAAGTGTTCATTCCTATGTTGATTTTTCTATCATTACAATGTCTATGATTTTACTTGACATTTTAAAAGTAAAAAAAAAAGTATAAAATTATCCTCTATTCCATGTGAGATTAGTAGTGAGATGAATAGTACCTCATGTTTTAGTATATAAGGTTAAGATATACACCAATGTGGTTCTACTTTGAGCATGCAATATCCAAATTACTCAAACTACTCAATGGAACACATATTGGTGAGCTTAAATTCCAGAATTTCTGATTCAATAAACATGGGATGCCACCTAAATTGCATTTCCAATAATGTATCAGTAGATCTTACTACGTTCTTTTTAAGGCCTGTTAATAGAAAAACACATGAGCATAACATTGTGTGGAAGATGCTGAACACAGTTTCAGACTTGGCCTCCTGGCTAAATGACGAACATCTGAAAGTACTTAGCAAGAATATGATTTCTGAATGCTGGGTCAAAGGGAGCATAGGTAACAGACTAATATAGAGAACATAAAAATCTGGTAAAAATCTGGCAGTGGTTCTCCTTGTGAAGATAGCAAATGAGTGCAATGATTGTTTTCCAGTACTAGTACTGTTCTACATATTAGATAAGAACTCTCTAGACTGATTTTAGTTTTCTAGTTGCAGTATTGAGTCTCTTTGCCAAAGTATTGAGTCTGTTTTCCAGATATAGCAGGTATGTTAATAGAAATTCATATATTTTAATGGGGGAAGTATATAACGTGTGTGTTGCATATATCAGGGGCATCTGTTTTTTTATTCATCTAAAAATAAAAATAGATATTATTATTTTTTCCACAGATGAGAACACCCAAGATACAAAAATATCATTCAGAGAAATCTTGATTATCACTCAGTTTCAAATACACTTCAGCTAATGAGAAGCTCATTTCCTGTGCATTATGTCACTACTGTTTCTAAAAGTGGTTCATCAGGATCATGACATTTAAAAACTAACTGGAATTTTGGAGAACGTGTCCCTTTGAAAAGATTTACATATTTTAAGAGTTTTCCCCCAATGGTTTTCTCTCATAATTAGTTCCATTTAATCAGAGTCAAGCAGTGAAAAATAAATCAAAAGAGTTTTCCAAAGATTAAAATGCCTTTAACATAATAAAAGAACAAGTATTCAACATTGCTTTGCCTTTAGCTTGAGGACAGCAATTAAAAATTAATTTGTTTCATAAGATATGAAATTATGTTTAAAGTGGTAAGAAATTTTAGATCAAGCTAAATGTCTTCAGTAGCGTACTGACTGCAAACATTGTGATACATCTATTTTCCAGACATGGTTGAAAAACATGGTACGTCTGTATCTGTGTGTACATCATCTATGTCTGTCTATTTATCATCTACATATGTATATATTTAGTGCTTAAAAACATAAATGTAGTAGAGAAAAATAGAACACTTGAAGGATTATATAAATATTATATACTCACACACATCCTTGCTTCTAAATACGAAGGAATGGGCCCAGGAAGTTGTTCCAAGAAAATATTGTAAATTCACATACTGCCTTATGAAGGGTAGTAGAATTGGAGGGTGCTACAGTTTGGTGTAGTTTGAGTGATCTCCCCTCCCAAATTCCATTGGGATTGAAGCTTGGGTCGCAGGGTGGTCTTGTTTAGAGGTGATGAACCTTCTCTACCACAGTGTGTCTTGGTGGGAGGTGCTGAGGTTGTTCGTGGTATGTGGTACTCCTGTGGAAGCTTTTGGCTCTTGTGGAGTATTATAAAAGAGGAAAACTTGCTCTTTTCATCTGTTGTCCTTCATTTTCATATTTGAGAATTTAGTGTTCTTATTATTGTGATTTGATGTCTTAGTCTCCTTATCAGAGATTAAATAAATGGAGTTTCTTGAAATTTGGCACTTCAACCTACAAGCTGTGACTTATGTAGAACTTTCTCTTCTCTTCATAAAATCACCCTCCTTATTTTGTTTGTAGTAACAGAGCTAAAAGGCAATAGAGAGGAATAATTCATATTGTACATATATTTGTGTTGGTTTCATGTTTTCATAATGAATGGAGATTCATGTGTAAGTGTATATACATATTTTTTTGAAGAAAGCTCTATAATTCCAATTAGAAGCGAGCATTTTATTCTGATGACATCATAATAACTTATTAACTATTCAAATGTGACTCTCAGTAACAAATTATCAACTTTAATGTGATTATTTACATTACATAAAGCACTTGAGCTAGCATTTCAGTAGGGCGTAATTTCAATGATTTTTAGAACCCTTAGAAGGCTCTGTGTTTACCTGTAGTTTGTAAGATGTCTAGCCCCGTTTCACTGTCAAAGCAGTCAACTCACTAAATACTTGACCTTTGTAGATATCTTTGTTCATCCAACTTAAGAAACAAGCCCAAGGAGGTGTCTGCTTTGTCTCCCTTTTCTTTATTCATGGATATGTTTCCTTCCCTCTGCTGTAGTTAAAAGTATTCCCTTATGTAGGCCCTCAGCAGCAGGCTGCTGACTTTCAATCTGCTGCAGAGGTTTTGCCTTCTCTGGGGGCAACTCCACACAGCTGTTGGTACCTTCTGGTCTCCCTCCTGGCCACTTGTTCTTCAGAGCTCAATTATTGAACGAAGCTTCCCGAACTTATCCTCCCAGGCTCTTACACATTCAGCTTTTGTAAACAATATGGTGCTAACAAGGAAACAATATTATGATTTTCAAAGCAGTAAATTAAACATATTTCAGGTTTAAGTAATTATTTACTGTACAATACTTACTATTTTACATAATTCATTTACACTATGATTGCTATATATAAATTACATATATTAGAGTTACTACTTATAAGAGCCATATCTATGCAGAAATCAAAGTAAAGCAGAGTTTACTGAAGTCAAATAATCTCAAGGGATTTCCATTGGATCTTAAATAATGATATGGTAACTTAATTTTTTTAAGATTGCCAACTGCATGAAAACTAAAAAATAAAAATTTTCTTAAAATCTTAATTTAGTAACTAACCTGGAACTGAACTCCATATAAAAATTTCCTTATAATTTACCTTCACTTTTCTATTCAAACAAGCTTAGCAAGGTCCTGTTTCTGATCACTGGTATTAAACAACCTTCTATAAAATGAAGAATGTATATATAGTTTTATATTTATATTGTATTTGCTGTTATCTTTACTAAAATTCCATTAAATTTTAAAGTATATTTCTTTTCTAGTTCTTCTGTTAAGTTTTATTTTTATGTGTTTCTGTTTGGTAATAGATCGAAGATTCCTTAATATAGTTTGATAAGATTTGTATTTTTTAATGCTGAAAATATTTTATACAACTGAATTTTAATATTTCCTTTACTTGCATTAAAAATTTTGTCCTATGGTTTATTTCTCATGTAGCATATAAAAATATAGTAGCAAAGTCTCATGGAAATGTAGTGTGAATCTTTTTCATATGTAAATTAATCAAAATACAAATAATACACTCACAATAAAAGTAACAAATTTATTTCTTTTCTTTCTTTTTTTCTTCTTTTTCTTCTTTTTTTTTTTTTTTTTGGCAGAACCAGGGATTGAACTCAGGCCCTCGTGCTTGCCAGGGAAGAGCTTATTCCACTGAGCCATCTCTCCAGCCACAAATTTATTTCTATGGTAAAGACCATGGTTTTCTTAAAAGGCATGCATGTCCTTGAAAGATATACTTGGATCTTAAAGCAATTATATACTTTCTTTGTCATTGTTTTTTTTTACGATAGTAAAAGCTATTACTAACAAAAGAACAATTTTAAAATTGAACTATTGTTTATTTTAAATACATTATATAATTTCCTAGCATTTAAAATATCACAAAGGTGTATCTCAGTGCTGCAAAGGGATCAATATCGTGTTTTTTTGGGTAAATTCACGTAATTAATCCTTTAGGAAAAACAGTTTAAATGAAGGAATGAAAATTTTTAATGGAAAAATAGAGGCCTTGACTCTAATATGTGTGGCACAGAGGTGGAAACATACTGTGAAGCTCAGACTCATAGTGATCCTCGTTTTCAGCCTCCGCAGTGCTGGGACTGCAGGCATCTACCACCACACGTAGTCTCAGAAAATTTAATTTTAAAGGTTAAATATTGATAGCTTTAAAGATATTGAATTGATAACTAAGAAGTTATAAAGTTATAAATTTTATTTTTATAAAATCTACAGATATGGAATGTAAGTACATTTAAAATAATTTGTAATGCCCAATATTATCATAAGATGAAAACATAGTCAATATGCAAAGCATTAATCAATATAACTTCCCAAATAGTAGAGCTTACACTGCTGGGTATTGATCATTTTCCCCTTGCATTTGTGCAACTTACTGGGAGCTGTACAAAAGTTACTGCTGCCCAGCATGTTGAGAGACTATCATATGGCATTCTGATAGCCTGGAAATAGATTGAAATTCAAAATTATTATGTGTGTGATGGATTTTCACTTTGCTCATCTTTCCCATCTGACTTGGATGAGTAGACTAGCTTTAAAAATTGATGCATTTTCAGGTTATATTAATCAATATCCTGTGACCTGACACCCTACACTGGATGATTTAATTGGTAGTGTCCTTGTAGAAAATGGACCTCCAGAACAAACTCATCATATGGCAAAGTCATTTACAAACAATTTGATTTATTTTTGAAAGCTTGTTTGGAGTTTCTATGAGGAGAATGTAGCTACCTGTGTATGTTTGACAGAAGAATGATCCTGCTCTATCAGGGGTGCTTGTCCTCTTTGACCAAGCACGCAGATTCTGGAGGGACACACATGGACCACTGAGGGAGGAAAGGAACACCTATCTGGCGAGCTAGATCGGCCAAGTCAACTCTGGTGATCAGTGGGGTGACAGATGTCACAGCCTGATTAGCCTCATACCCACAACTGGATTTATTCTTATCTCCACTTTCATCCTTTCCACTGCAAGATTTCTCCAGTCACCTCTCCTTTTAATTTTCTTTAGGATAGTCTTCATGACATACCTCTAACTTGTATGCTTCATGACACACCTCTAACTTGTGTGCTTCTGATTCTCAGTCTGCTTGGTTTTTGCCTTTAGATCATTGAAATTGTATTCACTTTGATGCAATGATTTTTTCTATGCCTTTTAGAAAGGCTTGCTGGCATGCTGGGAGAAGCAATGACACACAAACTTCTCACCTTGTTTTCAGCATTGGTCTTTTACTATCAGATATCTCAGTGGTGCTACTATTTTCCGTAGGAAATTTTAAAAATCTCAAAAATCTTTAACTGCTTCTGTTTCTCTGCCTAAGTTAATTCAGCTGTATTAGATGAATTCAACTTTTGTATTGCATGTTTGTTTTCCACTGTGCCTTCTCACTGTAGTCTGGTCTCCCTCCTTTTCTTCTCACAGGGCTACTTTAACAGACTCTTTACTTGTCTTGCCTTTTCTAATTCTTTCAAGAAGAATTGTCTTTTGAATCAGTTATATTTTTTTCTGACTCTAAATGAAATATTATCATTGTAGAAGACTGTGACATCCCCTCAATTTCATAAAGTTATTATTACCATTTTTGCATATTTTCCTCCAGTTTAACTTACATTTATTTCCAAGTCATTTTCATTCCTCCTTCATATTTAACGTATCAAGGATTTCTTGGCTCACTAATATTTATAAAAATAACACTTTTTAATAACTACATATGCACACAACATATTTTTGTCAAATGAGTATAGGAGATATTACTTGATCATTATCTCTTTATGGCGCTTTAAGCTTTCCTTTGCTATGGATACTATGGCTCTGAGAAACTCTTGCATGTACTTACTTTTATTTTGAATTACTTACTTATGACAGATTTCTAAAGATAAAAACAATGAATTCAAAGGGGTGCATATTGCTATGTCTTCTTGTATTACAAAGCTGTCTCATCACCAGCACATAATGCCCAACACTCACAACTTCAAATGTATTTTGGTCCATGGCTTCCGGGGATTCAGGCCATGTGTAGCTGATTCTAGGTCAGACATATCATTAGAAGAGCACAGAACAGCAAAAAGCTGATCAGTTCTTGATGGCAAGAAAGCAGAGCAGAGGAACACTTTCAGAGAGCAAGAGGAAAAGGACGAAAGGCCACACCTCCATGATTGTGACCCACCTAGAAGAGTTTCCCATGAACCTCCCAGACAAAGTCAAAGCCAATCAATTCATACTCTGTCCTCACCATCATAACTCAAATTGCTATCAACTTGTAATGCAAACACATCTACTTAAACCGTACCTAATCTCCAAATAAAGACAGTTGCAAGTTCATATTTCTCCCTAAAACATTGCAACTACCTCACATACAACTAGAAACTAAACAATCCTTCCCCAGAAGTTGAAATAGTTTGAAAATATTTTCAAAAGTCCCAATCAATGTCTCTTCAGACACTCAGGCCAAAAGTCTTAGCTATGAAACTTTATAAAATCAAAATCAAGTTATATAATCCCAAGATACAGTCTCATAGGTTAAATATTCTCTTTGCAAAAGGTGGCTAGAAAAGAAAAGAAGCAAAGCAAGACAACAGCCCCTCTGCACAAACATTATCTCATACAGGTCTATATGGGACATCCATAGCACATGGGGATGAGATGCATCCTCTAGACAATGTAGGGGCCCCACAATATTAGGATTGCTGGTTGCAGCCCATGAGGTATCTCTCTTCTGCTCACTCCACACAAGCTTCCTGGTCCTCTCCTCAGACATTCCACATTTCCAGCATCTCAGACGTCCTGTGATCTCCATTGCAGCTTTGACTTCATTCTCAGAGTTTTACACACTGTCCCCTCAGTGGCTACTTTTTTGGTTTCTTGAGCTTTCCTTCAAGTCTGGGTGGAAGCCTGCTTGGCCCCACAAGTTTTGCATTCTTCTTACTGGTAAAACAAACATCATGTGCTTGATACTAAGTATCTTCTCAGGGAAGCATTAGCCAGACACTCTTGGACCTCAGCTTCATTGGAAAAAACCAAGTTCCTGGACATCTGAGCACAATGAGCTGAACCCAGGGAACTAATTCTCTGGTATACTTTTCTCAAGTATCCTTCAATGGAGCTCTATTCTCACATGAAAGTTTTTTTTTTTTTATTTTTATTTTTTACTTTGGAGCCTATAGCAGATGGGGTCTAGTACTGCTCTTTTTCTATTTTTTTTTAAATGACACTAATTTCTTCAGCAGCTATACCTCCTTTTGGCCCTAATTTAAGTTCCCTTTGGGCTAAAATTTAAGTATTTTAAGTTTTTATATTTTGCTAGTGGCCTGGAATTTTCATTCTAAATTGGGTTTAGTACAGTCATCAGGACCCGTGTCACAGCCTGAATCCTGCTATGTTTTGATTTTTTATCTGCAAGACCATCTATCCCACAGCTCACAGTTAGGACATTGGCAAAATATAAACAAATTTTCTATCAGAGTGACATTACCTCTTGTCAAATGCCAGTGGAATCCTTGTTCCCAAGTGAAAGCTCGTGAGCCTGGTCTTTACTATATTCATTCCCTTCAGCTTTCTTATTTTCTGAGCTTAGACTAGAGTTGCTCATCAGGCTCTGTGTTCTTTCCAAAACACCCCACAAACTAATTGCAATAGCTTCTGAATTATATTGTCACAGTAAGATATTGTCACAGTAAGACCCCCACTACTAGAATTCATTATAGGTTACATTCTTGTCACTAAAATACAGTATCACACACTCATAACTGAAAGGAAGAAAGATTTATTTGGGCCCATATTTTCAAGAGATTCAGCCCATGGTAGACTGGGCTTCAAGGCAAAAGCATCACAACTATTATACTTTAAAAAATAATGAGATTTTTTTATTCCAGCATCACAGAAGAATGCAGATATTCTCTCATGATGAATTCTAAATTTTGAGCAATTAAAAATCACACCTCATTTGAAAAATGGGCATTGTGTTATGATAACTAAAATTGAATATTTTCCAATTGTTTACTGGAAACATTTCCAATATCTAGTGGCTAAGTGTGCTTCAACTTTTTAAATTATTTGATCTATAAAATTTGATCCTCTACACCACTCTTCTGGAAACTGAGTTATTTACTGTTCCTCCTAGTTTCCCATGCTTGATTAATTCTATCAGGTAATTCCATGTTGCTTGCTTTTGTGTCTTATTCATGGTATTTCTTACATTATTAATTCATTCCTCTTAGCTCCTCTCTCCCTGTAAAACTTTACCTACATTTCCATTAAAAATGTGTATTCTCAAAAACTTACTTCACATAGTCTCCAAAAGATACATTTCTTCTTTGGATCTTCATGTAATTTTCTAAAATAATTTGAGATTATTTACTTAGCAATGCCTTTATCATAATTACATGCCTGGTAATTTGTTAGAGCAGTTCTTTTTTTTTTTATTTTGGCAATAGGTAGTATCAATATGGATGTGCTATTTCAGTGGAATGTCTGTGCTCAAAGTAAAATGCAAGAAATCTTATCATATCCATCCTCATCAGTATTATGATATAACGTATATATTTGTTTTTCTGAACTTCAAAACCATATCTAGTTTTATTTATAGGAGTGATATTTCATAAGCTGAGCAATAGTTTAAGGAAGATTACAAGGCTTCTGTCTTAAGATATCTACTTTAAGTAACTTAAAGGAAGAGAAATTGGTCCTGAGGCTGTCGATCATGTATACAACCATTACTTAATAGTTTCAAAACTTTAAAAGCTATTCGTTGCTTTTAGTATTTGGTCTCTGAGATCATTCAGACCTTACAGAAGAGACTGCATGAATTAAGCTATCTGGTTTAAATTTTATATATCTGTCTTATATTTTCTAGTCTTTTAACTAATAAATTGAGAAGAAAATTGTCAATCAGGGCTGGAGATTTAGTTCCATGGCACAGTGCCTTCCTGGCAAGCCCAAGGTCAAGTTTCTGAATTCATTTCTGGTAAAAAAAAAAAGAAAGAGAGTAAGGAAGAAAGAAGGAAATAGATAAAATAGTACATCAAAGAGTTTCATTTATCTCATTCCTCAATTGTCAGAGTTTTAAGTAAGAAATAATATGAATTGGTCTCCAAATATTTCATAGGACTCTTAGAAGAGAAGAGAAAAGCAATAGTGAGACATTAATTAAGCTCTTGTTCATTCAATGTGTTTCTTAAATAACTGCAACAACCTAGGAAATATGATATGGGCTGGAAATACCAAGATATTTTCAGAGTTCCTTCTCTCAAATAATTAGGATCTCTTGGCAGAAACTGACAATGCATAATACTCTGATAGAAATTCTGTGAAAAAAATTCCCCAAAGACAAGAGTTAATTATGCTGGATGGAAGCAGACAGAAGGTCAGGAAAGGCTTTCTTAGTAGGTAGGTAACACACTCCGTCTTATAGATCAAAGAGGGATTAATCTGCAGAATATATGATCTTTTTCATCAAATTATAGATCTTTGAGATATTTAAGTTCTAGAATGGTTGATTTTTAGTTAAAGGGCTATACATTTAGAGATTGAATGATGTTTAGCAATTAATTCACACGTCTTTGTTTTAATCAAACTTAGCATTTGACCTTTAACCTTTTGAAAAATCACTACTAAAATGATTAATTGAATTTTATTATATTAGTATTTTAAATTCCTTGTGAATTTCTTTCATTCACCTAAAATAAGTATGATTAAGGGATATTTTAAAATGTGAAGTCTTGCATGTAGGGAATTTTTTTCTTTGTCCATTATTTTGAATCTCATAAAAAAGAACTTCCCTTGAGTTTTTATGTAACAGAGATTAACTACATAAATATTTTAATAAAATTTATTCCTAACTAGCTTTATCTTTTTAGTCTTACAAATACCTAGAATCAGTATTCAATACATTTTAAATTGATGTTGTTTTTCTTATCTAATTTGCCTTAGGTGTATATTAATTCTTTTTTCTTAAAATTCATCTGCAATAATTTGACACAATTTTGGATATTTGAATGATTGTATCTCTTCTGTTTCATTATTAAAAATTGTAAAATCTCATCATCTAACTTAATATTTGTTGCATTTCATGCTTTTGCTCTGGATTCATTTATAATTCTTTTAATAAACTTTAACATTTTTTTAAAATGAAGATACTTTTCAGATTTCTGCCCAAGTACATGCGTACAGAGATCACCTCAAATTTTGTGTTACTCTATATAACTGTCTAAATGTTATTTTAAATTCTTTTATTTGCAATATTTAATTTCATGAATAAACCAGGTATCCCATTTTAAAGAAAAAATTTGATCAATTTCTAAACTCTATCTCTCTCTATATATCTATATATCTGTATATCTATATATCTATATATTTCTAAACTACATATATATTGCATATATATGGCATATAGTTAAAAACACACAGGTCAGCCCCAAGGGTGGGAATATGTTCACGTGTTAATGTGTTAATGTGGTGCATGTCCTTCAGGTGTTGGAAAATGATAAATTCCAGCAATTAGTGTATGTTGAATTCTGATGAATTATGTAATCATACCAAATCTTGGTTTCTTCACCTAAAAATTTGACCTATAAAGTATAATTTTGAGGGATATTAGAATAATCAGTGCTTGAACACCTGGCACAGTGCATGTCAAATACTGTATGTTCAGCATGTGACTCCTTTCATAGGAACTTTAGTATATTTGAGTAAACAGAACAGATAGGTTTTTAGAATCAAAAATATAGATTAAAAATTTGTTTTAATTAGCTATTCTTGGGCTGAGGAGATATCCAGGTGGTCTAAGTGTCTGCCTGACAAGTGCACAGACCTGAGTCTGATCCCTGGTATTGCGTGCAGTACCAGGTGTGCTGGCCGGTCCTGAAACTGGGCATGATGGCACACGCCTGTAATCCTAGTGCTTGGGAGGCTAAGACAGCAAGATCAGTAGGAGTCAGAATGATGTGGCAAGACCCTATACCAAATAAATAATTAAAAAAAATTAAATAGCTATTTTAAAGAAATAGTCAATTTTCTTATCACTAAGAACATTAACCTCTGGCTTTTGGAGACAGTCTAGGGAAAAATACAGTTCCAGTCAAATAGTATTATTTTGCTAAAAAAATAAAGAGTCTTCTTTGATATAAACTACTTAAGTTACACATAATTGTCTTAAGAACAATAAACTATGGTTCTAAATCTCTTTCTAGATTCATCTTTGATATTTGATATAACAAACATATTTATAGCTTAGGTACACAAATTGTGACTTGAGTTTGTTAATATTCTAAATGAGCATGTGCTATTCTTGAAGTGAATCTTAAAATCTGAACTGAAACTCCACATTCATTTAGCTTATGTATCTAGTCACTTGATCATAATTGAATCCATATCATTATAGAATATATATCATGGAAAGAAGAAAGGAAGGAGGAGAGGGAGGAAAGAAAGAATAAGAGAGGAGAGGTGAAGAGAGGAGAAGACAGGAGAGGAGAAGAAAAGGAGAGGAGAGGAGGAGAGGAGAGGAGGGAGGGGAGGAGAGAGGAATAGAGGGGAGGGAAAGGAAATATTACATAGATATATAAGTAAAAAGGCCAGCATAGTGATCTGGCTTCCTGCAGGAAGCTGTTGGTTAAATACTGGTTCAATTATTCCCATCTCTCCCAGTGTGGAAGGACATTTAGTTTTTCATTGTCTTCATTTCCTTATTATAAAATTGGATTGGGCTGGCAAATAGCTCAGTGGATTTAAGCTCCTACAAGCAGGAGCAGGGGTCTGGGGTTTGATCCCTGGATCTGCAGTTCCAGCCCTGCTCCTGGGGCATGCTGAGACAGCGATTGAGACTGGGCATGGTGGCTGGTGCCTGTAATCCCAGCTCTTGGGAGGCAGTAAATAGGCAGATCACTATGAGTCTGATCTAGTAGTGAGACCCTGAACACCCTGTAGGTCCTTCCCTAAAAAAATACAGAAATAAATAAATAAAATTGGATCGATCCTAGTATATACTTTAATAAAAAATAGTACACTATGCAAAGATTAATAAATTAATCTATATTATGTTCAAGACAGTGTCTGGTGTATAACATGCACAAAAGTAAGACTGCCTGTGCTATGACACATGTATGCTTCTTTTTTTGACAGCTGTCGCCCTATGATAGCAGCACCATATTCCAGCCTATTGATAAGCATAGTATCAAAAAATTCCACTCCTAAATGTTTCAAAGTGTTCCACAATTCAATATGCTTCTGATTCTTTATTTTTAAGATAAAACTTTCATACAGTTACATTTATACGTGTTCTTTAGCTGGGTGATTTGATGGCCCTTGACAAATACTGGAAACAAAATACTGATCAAACTATAGAATTTTATGGTCACCCCAAAACTTCTCTCCATGCTTCACCCCAATTGGTCCTGACCCAATTCCCAGGAGCAACTGTTCTGTTTTACTTCTTTTGCTTTTCCACTATGTTAGTTTTTCATGAAGCATTTAGAATTTTAGAAAATAGTCAAATAGCATATCTCCTTCTGTGAAAGCTTTATTTCAGTGAGCATAATGCTTTTGAGATTAATCCATGTTGCATGACTCAGTAGTTTATTGCTTTCTGTAACTCAGCAACATTCAACTGTATAGTCAGAGCAGAGCTGATATACACATTGTCTTATGGTTGGAGACTTGAGTTATTTCTGGCCTTTGACTAACACAACAGAGCTGCTAATTACATTCTTGAATAAGTACTTATTTCAGCATCTACGTTTTTGTCCTCAATAAATACCAAAGTTGTCAAATTGCTTGAACATAGGTGAGATTCATTTCTCATTGTATGAATGTATAAGAAGTTCAGTTGCTTTACATGCATACCAATGTTTCATTCCTTTCAGGATTTTTTTTATGCATTTGGTATAGGGTGTCACTATGTGGCTTGGACTCGTAGTGGTCCTGTCACAGCCTTCTCAGTGCTGGGATCACAGGTGTATGCCACCATGACCAGTTTCGGTGGCCAGCAATGTGTGCCTGGGGCAGGACTGGCACTATGGTACGTGGGATCGAACCCAGGTCCTTGCGCTTGCCAGGCAGGTGCTTAGACTGCTGAGCTATGTCCCCTACCCCATTTCTCTCAGTTTTTAAGTTTCAATTATTTAACTCATTTTTCCATTTTTAAATAAAAGCACTTACTAAAATCTCTGGGAGCTAGGGAGATAGTTTGTCTTTCTATATGCCTGCCTTGCAAACTCAAGGACCAGGTTCAATCTCTAGTACCGTTCTGGCCTCAGAACTCT
This sequence comes from Octodon degus, assembly GCF_000260255.1. Taxonomy (NCBI): domain Eukaryota; kingdom Metazoa; phylum Chordata; class Mammalia; order Rodentia; family Octodontidae; genus Octodon; species Octodon degus. The sequence continues at coordinate 6,279,316 of NW_004524741.1, forward strand.
GGGCATGCCATCTAGACCACTGAAATCCAGCATGGTGGCACATGCCTGTAATCCCAGCCCTGGGGAGGTTGAGACAGGAGGATCATTAGGAGTCTGACCTGTGTAGCGAGACCCTATACCAAACAAATAAAATAAAGATTTTTAAAACTTTATAAAATCACTGATTTATGTACAAGTAATTCTTATTTTTTCTAGTTCCCTTTGATTTGGTTTAATTAAATGTTATTTTTAGCCATAAGCTGAGCAGTTATTTTATCTCTAAAAATAACTAATGTGTTATGCAAATATTGTCAGTGTTACACAAATAATTATAGCATTTGTGACTTGGAATACAATTTCAAATATTTCATTACATAATGATGCAAAATACACTGTATTCCCAACCAATTAAAAGAAATGCTTTCTGACAAGTGTGTTAGATGAGGGAAAAACTGATGCAGTTGATGGTAAATAAAAGTGAGTACGGGGCCTGGGAGATAGCTCAGTGGAATAAGTGCCTGCCTGACAGTCACAAGGTCCTAAGTTCAATCCTTGGTACTGAAAAACAAAAAAAGAAAAAGAAAAAGAAAAAAAAAAACAAGTACAATGGTTCATGTGACATGTTTTACACATTATGATGCTAAAACTTTTATAAAGTAATATTTAATATAATACATTTTAAAGTGTTTTGTTAGCTAATATAAGTATTATAATTTTGTACAATCTTTCATAGGCATATTTAAAAGTTTTTTTAATAAAGTAAATCCATATTAATACAATGAGCTGTAAAAGGCTCAAGTCAATAACTTCTGAGGATAACCCACCAATATTATATACTACTAGACAGTGTTAGATTGTTTAGTTGAATTCAAACACCTATAGTATTTAGATGCCAATAGAATACTCACCTCTGACAGGACAAAAAAAAAGATACAAAGGAAAGATCATTTTGTATTTATATATACAAAATAGGATAAATTTGAAGCTACTTTCACGTAATTCAATGAGAAGAAAGAGGTGTACTAACAGTGTTTGGACAGAATATCCTGTCTGCTTCTTGTGCTATGGATAACCACTAAGAAGATAACAATGTACAGTGTATTGATTATCAAAACTGTCCTGTTAATCAGCTGTGAAACTGTCTCATTCATATTTATTTCTCAATAAAAATAAATAAATAAAAAAGTCTATTTTATGTTGGCTAAGTCATTTAAAATATTAATTAAAAAATGAAGTAGTACTTCTAAGACATGGAGATAATTGGACTTAATGTATCAATATATTTAACTAGAAATTGAGAGTAAAAATACCATTGTGTCTTAACACTTCTTCATGAATGTGATACTGGTACTAACCTGTTTTCTTTTCCTACCTCTTACACTACAGTTGGATTCATTTGTAACATATTATTTTCAAGAAAAACAATAATCAATTTATGTAAGCCATGTTAAATTGCATTGATTTAGTAAACATCTTTTTTTATAAGATACTCTTGAGTATTCCTTGTGTTTTAAAATACAACATTACTGGGATTTGAATTCTATCTTGTAAATATAGTTTGAGGGTCAGTGCAATATTTCATGCCTAAACATTTTTCATGCTTATCAAATTCTTCCTTTTTCTTTACCTCCATAAGGATCTCCTTAACATTATATTTCTATCATGTAAATGTAAATATTTATGCAATATAAATTGAGACTATTTAGTAAAATTCACTGCAATAGGATGAAGGCTTAAGAAAAATAATAAGGTTTTACTGAGAACAGAAGAGTTGTATTTATCGAGGTGAACATATTCTCTTGGAGCATGACAGCCCAATGTAACACTTGTATGCTAATCATTGCACATGCATTAGGCTTTTCAAATGAACTGTACAGCAGAGATAAGTATGAAATTGTTTTTAACACATGATATGAATTGCTAATCCTAACAGAGAAATCCACATTTAAGCCTATATATTATTCAGCTTTCCTGTTGGAATGAAATGCTCAGCACTAGAAACTTAAACTCAGAAAGGGTGTGTTTGGTCCTTGATTTGAAGGGTGCCAGTTCATTTAGGCTGGGGCCAGGGCAGGCACACTGTGGTGGAAGGGCAGGGAGGAGCTGAACTCATGCATCTGGGAAGCGAAGAAGGAAGCAGCACTGGCCGGGAAGGGGCCAGGGCCCATGTGCGGTATCCAACAGCAGGCCTGCAGGGCCGCTCAGACACAGCAGAAGTACGTTCTACTAATCCCTGGGGCAGGCACTAATCCAGTCACACCAGGTTATCATGATTGAACACACACTCTTTATTTTACTGTATCTAAATAATGTAGATTTTGAAACCAAATGTCATTACATTTGGATGGTAAATTTCTAAAAAATATTTTATCTCTTTCTACCCCCTTTAAAAGATGCCATTCTTTAAGTAGAGTTACAGAAATTGGTGTTTCACATTGAGATAGTATTCTCTGTGACAGTGTGGCTATATATGCTAGTGACAGACGGGTCAAGTGTGCTTAGTGTTGAGTGACTTACCAACAACATCTGCATAGAAAATTTATCCAGGTTCAAGTAGCAGAGATGTAAAGGGCAATCTTCCAAAATTTTGAGGATTTGTTTGTTCTCTCATAAGGGGTCACCAGGCTAATGGTTCAATGTTATAGTGGAACCTCTGGCACTTTGCTCACTGTTTCTTTTTGGTTGTAAAATTCTTTCCTGGCCCCAACATTAAATCTCTGTGTTTGATATCAAGGTAGAATAGGTGGTGGACGTATTTAGAAAGTAAAAATTTTCTTCATGTTTTATTAATTAGAATAAAGGTACATAGCTACACATTTTGGAGAATCTTGAAAATTGATTTTTTTAGCATAGCATACAAAACATACAACTAAATTATTGTTTTGTTAGAAAAGGAAAAGAAAATAATTGATAAGGGGAAGTAATAAGTAGCCTTTGGAATAAAATTGTTTACACTGGATATCTCTTTCCATAACATTTATTGAATGCTAAGAAGTTTCAGTTAACTCTATACAAAAACAGAAATCAAGTGTGTTTTAGAGAAACGGAATTCTATGCATACGAGGAGATACCTTTCCTTCACTTTACTCCTATGTAGTCAGCCAAAATCACCACTAATTTTGCAAAAGTTTGTCATCACTCCTCTTTGCATGTGCTTATTACCACCTGGTCCTCAGAGAACTCACTTATTAGCTTATGAAAGCATTGATTTCACAGTGTTCTCACCCCACAGATTAGATGTTTAGTGAATGATATTGTGCTACTCAGAATGGGGTCAGTTTAAACTAAGGAATTCAAACAAAATCAAAATTTGTCTTGTTTTTTTCTTTTTCTTTTTGGTGGAACCAGGGATTGAACTCAGGCCCTTGCGCTTGCCAGGAAAGCACTTATCCCACTGAGCCATCTCCCTGGCCCCTCATAATTTGTCTTGAAGATCATTGAACTATTCATAGACTCCACCTGAGTACAAACTGCTAGATTACCATGGCCCTGATTCAACATGGCTGAGTCCCAAAAATAGCAGCTTATCTTCCCAATGACCATTTCCTCCTCCTTCCTACCCTAGTCTTGAATACAGCTTTCTTTTACCTTTTCTGTATGCCAGTCAGCTCCCTATGTGCCACCAAACCTGCCACTTCAACTCCGCCCAGCAAAAGGTAAAAAATCTCAGCCTCCTTTTGTCTCAGGTTAGATGATCCCCTACCTCCCTGAGGTTGTCTTTGTGCCCTCATAGTCAATAAAGGCCTCCACCCTTTCTTTTATTTCTGCTTCTTTGTGGTGCTAGAAAACCTAACAAATATCACTATCATTGAGTACAGATGATGAGGTGACAAAGAAAGCTCTAAGGGACAGGAAGAGAGCTTCGCAGCATAAATGCCTGCATGACAAGCAACAAGGTCCTGAGTTTGATTTCCAGCACCCCGCACACTCCAACTCAAAAGAAAGCCCTGAAATGAATGCTGTGACTAGGAAAAAGCAGAGAGTCAAAACAACTGACGACTTTTAGGATACACAAAGACACAAGATTATTCCTCAAGATCAATTTATAAAGTTTTCATCTGCAGACAGATAATAAGTAAAGTGTTAAAAAA
>NW_004524741.1:6285675-6290552 GCF_000260255.1 Octodon degus
GATAAGGTCAGTGAAATCCCCTCAGGATTTATCCTGAGATCCTGTACCTCAGATTGTAGAACCTTTGTCAGTGTCAGCCATGTGGATGAGTAACGGCCATTGCTTGGCCAATGTGCCCTCTGTGAAAGCCTGAGAATGTTTCTTTCCAATGGACTCTCCTTAGGCACACTCTACACCATCGATCACTTTCCTCTTTAGCTCCATAATCCCCTTGATAAGAAAATTTGGGACACTACCGAGTTACATGACGATACAGTACAAGTTCTCATATGTCCTGAGTCTTAATTCACCTTGGAAGGCTAGGACCAAACAGTTGGCTTTCCTTGCTGCCCTCCTTTTTGTCTAATTTTGGTCTGCAAACTTAGGTTGTTAACCCTCCAGAAGAGAAGCTTCTTGTTATTACTATACAACTAGGCTGTTAAGCTTAACCTCACTATCTGTCTGCATATCAAACATCTTAGGCATTACATGGAACAGGTACTTTTCATCAGGTATTGATATGTTGATCTTTAAATGAAAAAACATTTAAAAAATTAGAATATATTTTGAAAATAGGCATAAAGAATTATATAATTCTTATGCTTATACATAAGTCCAGAAATCTAACCATATACAACCCTGAAGCAGGACAGTCCCACAACATTCCTTTTCCTGTCTCTTGCCTTCATTCACCACCTCCTTCTTTTTGAACAATCATCTACCCAAGAGACAACACTGCAGCAACTGGCATGTCATGACAAGCAGCCCATATTCAGAAGACCAGAATGACAGCCACTCCAAACATGAACCTACTATTACAGATTACCATCCTAGTGCAGTTGCTTAGTTCACAGGTATCAGTATATATAGTTAGTGAGGGTGAGAATCTTTCCAATTAATTGCTAGTTTCAAAAATCTTCTAGAGATTCTTAGAATCTTTGCCTTGCCCATATTCTAAATGTCACTGTATGGTTTGACATTGTCGTGTTTCTTAGCTCTTCTCCTTTCCCTCTCTTGATTAGTTAGTCCTTGAGATCCTACTTTCTTTTATTTGTATTATACCTTCCTATTTGTATTTCTTCTTTGGAGTTCTTATCCTAGGGAAACTATACGATATTTACACATGTGTCTATTTTATTTCACTTATGAGTATATCTTCAAGTGGCATCCACTTCAGTACAAAGCTTTCGAATTTATCATTCTTTATAGCTGAATAATACTCCATTGTGTAAAAATACCACATTTTTTTTTTCAACCATTCCTCAGGTGATGGGCATCTTGGTTGTTTCCAAGATTTGGCTATCACAAATTGTGCTGCTATAAATATAGGCACACATATATTCTTATGATATGATATTTTCAGATCCTCTGGGAAATTCCCAGTAAAGGAATAGCTGGTTTAAATGGGATTTCCAGTCCAAATTTTCTAAGGAGTCTCCACACTGATTTCCATAATGGTTGCACCAGTCTCCATTCCCATAAGCAGTGGAGAAGTGTTTCTTTTTCCCTACAGCCTCTTCTACATTAGTTGTTGTTTGATTTGTTTATGATAGCAATTCTTTCTGGGGTGAGATGATATCTCAATGTTGTTTTAATTTGTACTTTATGGATGATTAGTGATGTGGAGCATTATTTCATGTATTTATTTGCCTCTTTGATTTCGTCCTCTGAGAAGTGTGTGTTCATCCCAGATGCCCATTTCTGGATTGGGTCTTTAAATATTGGGGCCCTAGTGTTTTTAGTTCTTTATCAATTTTAGAGTGCAGACCTTTGTCTGAGTACTTATTTGTCATGATTTTTTCCACATTTGTGGGTTTTCTTTTCACTTTGTTGGTAATTTCTTTTGATGTGAAAAAATTTCTCAGTAAGAGCAGGTCCCGGTTGTTAATTCTTTCAACTGTTTCCATTTCTATTTGATTTTTGTTCATTAACTCTTTGCCTACCCTTATGTCTTCAAGAGTTCCTCCTACTTTCTCTTTCTGGAGATTTAGAGTCTCTGCTTAAAGTTTAGATCTTTAATCTATTTTAACTTTAGCTTATTGTATGGTGATAGACCTGGGTCAAGTTTTAGTTTTCGGTATGGAGAGAGTCAGTTTTTCCAGCACCATTTGTTAAAGAGGCTATCTGTCTTCCAGTGAGTATGTTTGGCCCCTTTGTCAAAGAGAAGGTGGCTGAGTGTTTACATAGGGCCTTCAGAATCTTCTAATCTTTTCCATTGATCCTCAGGTCTATTTTGTTTCCAGTACCATGCTGATTTTTCTCAGTAGCCTTTTAGCATAATTTCAAGTCAGGAATTGTAATTCCTCCTGCCTTGTCTTTATGCCCCACGATCGCCTTTGCTATTCTAGGTTCTTTCTGATTTCAAATAAATTTAAGGAATGATTTCTCTGGCTCTTGAGATATGTCGATGGTAGTCTGATAGGGATTGCATTAAATCTGTACAGCAATTTTGGGAGTATGGCCATCTTCACAATGTTGGTTCTTCCTATCCAGGATATTTTTCCATTTTCTAAAATCCTCTACGTTCTCTTTTTTTATGAGTAGTGTAATTTTTCTTGAAAAGATCTTTGTCTTGTTTACTTAGATTAATTCCAATTTATTTCATTTTCCTCGGTGCTTTTGTAAAAGGTATAGTTTCTATGATTTCTCTCTCAGTGTGTTTCTTATCTCTGTAGAGGAATGCTATTGACTTTTGGTATTGACTTTATAACCTGTTATCTGCTGTATTTCTGTATTAATTGTAGTAGCTTGTTGGTGGAGTTTTTTTGGGTCTTCCAAGTAAAGTATCATGGCATCTGCAAAAAATGATAATTTAGCTTCTTCTTTACCTATTGTTATTCCTTTTATTTCTTTCTCTTGTCTAATAGGTCTGGCAAATGATTCCAGAACTATATTGAATAGGAGGGGTGATGGAGGACATTCTTGCATTGTACCAGATCTAAGACTAGAAGATTTCAGTTTTTCAGCATTTAGAATTATGTTAGCCCTTGAGTTTTCATAAATGGTTTTTGCCAGATTAAAGTAGAGGCCTTCTATTCCAATTTTCTATAGCACTTTGAACATGAGTGAATGTTGGACTTTGTTAAAAGCCTTTTGTGCATTAATTGAGATGATCATGTGGTTTTTAATTTTTGCTCTATTGATATAATGTATTACATTTATAGATTTTTGAATATTGAACCATCCTTGCTTCCCTGAGATAAATCCTACCTGGTCATGGTGTATGATCTTCTTGATGATTTGCTATATTATATTTGTTAGGATTTTATTGACGATTTTGTCATCTATGTTCATGAGGGAGTTTGGCCTGTAGTTCTCTTTCTTGTTATATCTTTCTCTGGCTTTGGTGTCAGTGTAATCCTTGCCTCTAGGAATGATTTTGGGAGAATGGCTTCCTTTTCAATTTCATTGAAGAGTTTTAGGAGAATAGAGACTACATCTTCTGGGGTCGGGGAGATGGCTCAGTAGGATAAGCGCTTGACCGGCAAATGCAAGGATCTGAGTTCAATCCCTGCTTCTGTAAATTTCTTGCAGAATTCAGCTGTGAATTCATCAGGACCTGGACTTTTCTTTGTCATTAGGTTTTTAATTACATCTTGTATTTCATTGGCTGTTATTGGGCTATTGAGAGTGCTTATATCTTGTGGATTCAGTTGTGGTAATTTGTACCTTTCTAGGAATCTGTCCATTTCTTCTGTGTCTTCTACTCGGTGAGAGTAAAGATTCTCAAAGTAGCTATTGATAATCTTCTGGATTTCCACTGAGTCTGTGGTAATTACACCCTTTTCATTCCTTATTGCTTGTATTTGAAATTTTTCTTTCCTTTTTTGATGAGGTTGTTTAGGGGCTTAAGATTTTATTTGATCTTTCAAAGAACCAGTATTTTCTTTCTTAATTCTTTGAATTGTTTTCTTTGTCTCAATTGAATTAATTTCTGCTCTCATCTTGATGATTTCTTCCTGTCTTTGGTTTACTCTTCCTTTTCTAGATGTTGAAGGTGCAGCATTAGGGTACTTATTTTTTGTTTCCGTTCTGTTTTCCTAATGTGTGAGTTCACAGCTATGAATTTCCCTCTGAGAACTGCTCTCATCGTATTCCATAAATTACGATAAGTTGTGCTTGAATTTTCATTGAATTGTAGATATTGTTGAATTTCTTGTTTAATTTCATCTGTGACCCATTGATTGCTGAGTAGGGTGTCATTTAATATCCATGCATTTAGAGTTTTATTCTCATTTCTTTTATCATTTATTTCCAGTTTCATTGCACTGTCGTTAGATTATGAGCATGGGATAATTTCTGTTTTCTTACATATACTTAAGCATGACCTATGGACCAGTATGTGGTCTATCTTAGAAAATGACCCCTGTGCAGCTGAGAAAAATGTATATTTAGCTGTATTTGGGTTGAACACTCTGTATATGTCCACCACATCCATTTGTTTCAAGCTCTGGTTCAGTTCTGTTATTTCTTTGCTTAGTTTTTGCCTGGTTGACCTATCTTTCTGAGATAAAGGGTGTCAAGTTCTCCTATTAAGATTGTGGTATTGAATATTAGATTTTTCATGTCCATTAAGATTTGCTTTATATAGTTGGGTGCTCCCATGTTTGGTACATACATATTTATAAGTGTTACCTCTTCCTCTTGAATTTTTCCCCTAAAGAGTGTATAGTGCTCTTCTTTATTTAGCTTGATCATTGTTGATTTGAAGTTGACACTGTCTGAGAATAAGATTGCTACCCCTGCTTTTGTCTGAAATGCTGGGGCATGTAATACTGTGTTCCATCCTTTGACTTTCATTGTATGAATGTCTTTATGCATTAAATGTGTTTCTTGTATACAGCATATTGTTGGATTTTGTTTCCTAATCCACTGTGCCAGTCTATTTCTCTTAATTA
>NW_004524741.1:6290652-6301994 GCF_000260255.1 Octodon degus
TTAAGCAGCATTCAAAATGCTCACTGGGAATATGCCTGCCAGCCTTCCAGGTACCCAGTTGGTCTTTAGCAATTAAGTCAGAAGGCAGATTGTGGGGATTGATAAGATGGAATTAAGCAGATAGTGGAGAAACTCTTCTTTTTAATAATAAGTCACCCTTTCTAAACTATCTGCTTAAATTGTATAAACAATCTTCCTTGTACACATAACAATGTTAAATGTTAATTAGTAGTAGAAATATAGTGCTGTAATGATTATGCATTATTATTACCACACTGATTAGATATTTAATGAGTGATATTGTGCTACTGTGTTTAATACAAAAATATATATGATGATTTTGGTGGAGGAAATAAATTTCAAGGATTTTTCTGGTCTTTTTCTCAAAGTCATAAATCTATTAATACATGAGGTGCTATGAAATTTCTGTCTTTTGTTCTAGAAACAGTAAGGTCTATGAGGAGGTAGTTTGTTTTAATTAGATGAAGAGTACTCCAAATATACTTTTGAATATCCATTCCATTAGCAGATAGTTCCCTGTATACAACTGTATGAAAAAGTATTTCTAACTTTCATTTGTTGATTGGACTGAATTTGATTTAATGCCGTACATATGTATATGCTGTTGTTTTTTCTGTTTTCATTCAGTGGTTGGAAATGATGGACTTTATGTGATTTTGAAAGGCTTAGCTCGACCTTATACAACGTCCTTTGAAAATCTGATTGAAGAAAATGACTTAAGTGGCTCCCTCATAACTCAGATCAGTGCTGCTTATGATCAAGGCCTAAAAACATCTCCAACTGTGAAGAACGTCCTACCTCCAGGTGACATAATGGTAAGAAGCAAGTCTTAGGTAACAGAACTCTCAATTCCTAATGTTAGCAGTTTTAGATCCAAATATAGAGTGCTAAAGTACTCAAGCTAATCTATCCTTTATTTGGAAATGCCGTTAAAAGGTCTTGATGTGGGATGCCTTTAACACGATACTGTGTACTGGTTGTGAGATGTACTTGGGCACCAAGACAAGGTCAGTGTGGCTGGCTCACTGGGTGGGGCAGGACACCGTTAGGACATGGGCGAGTGAGTGCGTGACATGAGCAGGGGCCCCAGAAGAGGAACCAGCAAGAGCCTTAAAGCTCAGGCCCAGAATGTGTGTTTCTCAGGTTTGTCTCAAGGTCAGAGCTATAGGAGTCAAGGGCCTGATTGCATTATCATCAGAAATTCTTGCTTGAAGTTATTTTCCTACATGTGTTATCTAACGGTTACTATCTGGTCAGAAAACATGAAATTGAATTTCTTTCTGCAGCTCTGGATAGTGTATGTGGAGATTAGGTTTGGTTTGGCTGTAAGTGTGAATAAAAAGCCACTTCCAGAGTTAAGGTGTTCGGGATGCTGACAGTTGAAAAGAGTTAAAGGAATGAATTGAATTATTTATCATTATGAGATGAAGATAGGAAAACCAAGACAAATATCAAGTCCCAAAATAATGAATTTGGGATAAAATTTTTAACAAGGATAAGTAAAGACAGACCTATAAAACTGTCCTTTTATCTCATATGAATGAATAATATATCTGATCTTTTTCTATAATATGTCACATACTCTATTTAATGTCATTTTATTCTGCTCTAGAAAAAGAATACCATGTTTGTCACAGCACCTACAATTAGAAGTGTCTCTTTATTGAGTGTGTAGTATTCAGTATGATCTATTTGGAGCGAGTTGCTTTTTTTAAAAGGCTAAATTCATGAATTAAATGGAGAGGTACTACTTCTTCATTCTGCCTTAAGTCACTGACAGCGGTATTCATCTCTGTTATTCCATTTTTGAAGTGTGATATTGTTTTCATTTTGTTTTTCTTGCTCATGGTGGAGAGAGAGATAATTTTCAGGTATTTTTCTTTAACAAGTTAACTTATCAACCGTGAAAGTAATATATAATAAATTTCACATTATCTTTAGCAGGTGGAATGATTATTGCCTTGATAATCCTTATAAAATTAATATTTTTATAATAATAATTATTTTATTTTATTGTATTCCTCCTCTCCTGCTCTTGTACATGTTAATACATGCACATCTCATACAGATGTTACCCTTTGCTTTGCAGGCTTTTAAACATGCCTACCAATCCACACATAATCCACACACATGCAGACACTGCTGTCTGAAAACATTGAGATGAAACAGGGAATCACTCAAATGAAAGAGGAGAAACGTTTGCTTTTCCTTAACGTAGGGAACAAAACTTGTTATAAAAACGGAGGAAGGGCCAGCCAAATAGCTCAGTGGATTAAAGCACCTGCAAGCAGGCACAGAGGCTGGGGGTTCGATCCCTGGGCCTGCCATGTCAGCCCCACCCCCCGGGTGTGCTGAGATGGCTATTGAGACTGGGCGTGGTGGTGTGCGCCTGTAATCCCAGCTCTTGGGAGGCTGTAAACAGGCGGACCACTATGAGTCCAATCTAGTAGTGAAATCCTGATCACCCTGTAGATCCTTCCCTAAACACACACACACACACAAAGAGGAGACAGTGCAAGCTTAGGTAGTAGGTGATATTAGGAAGGAGAGCTGTAACAATGAGCAGAGGAGAGTAAGTTCAATGTAGCTTTTGAAGGACAGGAAAATGTCATGGAGTGAAGGAAATTGAGTTATACCTCTATACTTACATTGCACAGAAATCTGCATAATGTTGCACACCGTGAATGAGCTGCCAGCTATTTTCTTGCCCCATCAACCTTGTGTGATCATACATGGAGTCCCTGATATCATTTTTCAAATCACAGGTGATAGACTCAAACCACACTTCATGGCTATACAATCATAGGCAATTTAGACTTAGGGTTCAGGTTCCCCATGCATAAAAACTGTGCTAATAAAAATAATACCCAGTGTTGAAGTCCTTGATTGTACTGAATGTGACTTTCTAAATCACCCAGCAGAGTGTTGAGCATATGGTAGGAGCTAACTTTTTACTTACAGTTGCTGCTATTGTTGATGGTGTTTCTGGTCTTCGTTCTGTCCCTTCTTCCAATGATCATCTTCCTGTTTTCAGTATTTCTTGTCAACACATTATGACAACCTTCCATCTTTTTTATACAATCTGCCAGCTACCACCATTCACTTTTCACATTGCTACTAGAGTGACTTTTGTGAAACCCAAATACTATCACGTGTTTCTTCCATTTGACATCATTTCTAATCATCTGTAAGACAACATTTCAGCTCCTTTGTCGTGTATTTCAAGGCCTTTCTCAGTGAAAGCATTCTCTCATTTTCATTGGTGCTCTGACGCATGTTGGACATGTAGCTTGTGTTTTAGCTTTCCTTCCATTACCTTTCATGTTTTGTTTTTTTGTCTTGATTTCATTCCATAGTAAATTCACTGAAGAGAGTCAATTATTCTCCTTATATAATCTAGCCACTGACATACATGCATAGATCATTTAAAATAAAGGCAATGAGAGAAAATGACTGAAGGAATAAACAATAATGGAAATAATTTAAGTAGGAAAAGTGTGTAAAGGGCAAAGTCTTATGAACAGGGAGGAAACATGGCCCATTCTTTCTCCTGAGAAACTAGTCAGGGTCATGTAGGACATTTCAGTCGTTTGTCGTTTACCTTTCAATCTTCCTGGAAGAGCTCATCTTTGATTAGGAACTATAATAGCCATGAAAAAAGCACAGACTTCATGTATTTCAGAAAGATTAATTTGGAGTTTAGATTTTGCCCTAGTGTCTTTCAGTTGCTATTGTTTGTGTGAATTTGATGTCCTCAGTCCTTCTGACATTTTGAACAAATTTATATGTTTATGTGAAAGCCAATGGATCCCTTTGTACATTTATTATACTGCTGCATATCAGAGGATGCATTTTAAATAAAAGTTTACTCTCAATCCAAAGAATGTCTAATTAACTTTTAAATTACAAATAAAATATGATAATTAGAATAAATTTGATATTCAAAATTGGCCGGAGATAAAGATTTCTAGAAAAATATTTTCTATTCTGCTATAGTTTCACTATTTCTAAGAAAAATATTGTCACTTTTTGAAAAAAAATAATCGTTTAGTTTTAGTCCCATTTATTGTATTTTTGAATATGACAAAGAACAATATCATATTTTAAACATTCATCTCCTTTATAAAAAATAATAGTGAAATATGATATGACATATGTGGGAAAAATCACTTTTGCAGCTGTGTGCATATGTGCTGCCCAAGCGAGTGCTACAGCTGATGTGGGTTTGGGGAAGTTGGCTGGGAAGGAAAAAGGGCGAATGTGAGGAGGCTCTAGGAAGCGCTTCATGCACAGGGTTGTTCGCTTAATGCTGTTGCTTTTAAAGTATAGATGCACAGAATTTGATGGGCTTTGGACTTATTTTTCTTTTAAAGAGAAAAAAATTAAAAATAACAATGAAAGAAATTCCAAAACATGCCAGTAGGAGAGTAACAATAATATGTTGTGTATTGCTATATCAGTAGCAGTTGTTCCCAGTGCAATATAGAGGCATGAAACATTGTCCAAATCGTATTAGCACAGCCCCTTCTTCCCAATCCAGCAAAAGATACTAGCCATTTATCTAGCTTAACTATTTTGTGCATATGTGTATTTTTTCCCTTGGACACATTTTTCTATAATTTCATTTTGATTACTACATGCTTTCCTAATGGTTTCTGTCTTTTAATGTAAAGTCTGTATTTTTCTGATGAAAACACTCTGTCATTAACATGTTAAACATTTCACAATTTTCACATGTGTTTGAAGATACATATTAAAATTTTTAATTTATACGCAAAGCCTACCCCTTTTTTGATCTGTATGTTGCTTGCCTTTCAATCTTTTCTCTTGCTCTTGTAAACGTAGGTCTTCTTAACTGTTCAGCCTCCACAAGCTATATTCATTTTCTTCCCCTTTATGTCACCGAGATTGCTATTGAATCCTAAAGATTCAGCAAAATAACAGTCATGTTTTTTCCTAAAACTTAGTATTAGATAAATGTAACTACCATTTGATCCTGTTGGATCAAATCCTTTTTATCTAACTTAGCATTTTATATATGATTTAACTTCAAGTTGAATTTTTTGGAATATATTCTTGAGTCCTAGTTGATTACTTACTAGGTACTTGAATGTGGTTATATTCCTTAGGTTTTAACAGTTTTTTCATTATTTTTCGGTCTAATTACTGTGTGCTAACTGATTGTGTCTACTGGAGCGCCTTTCATTATTTTCGAGATAGCATATTAATAATATTATTGATACTAGCCTATGTATAGAGCTACTTTGATGTTTAAAGATGACTCATGAAAGTACTTGCCAAAATAAGAACTCTATGCACAGTACATTTTATTTACCGTATATTCTCCAGAAAAATTTTAATAATCTAATTTAATGGAAAGTGCAGAAAGTAGATACAGAAGTAATGTTTGGTGAAATTCGACATCCTTCAACACTAACATTTCTGGAAAGATTAGGCATAGAAACAATGGAACTTGACTGAGCTGTATTTATTGAGTAGAGCACGCAAAGTCCTAGCCAGAACAGTTAGAAAAGGAATAAAAGTGAAAGGTGTCCAAACTAGAAAGGAAACATTTTTTTTATAGAAATTGTGATTTTATATACAGAAAACCCTACAGATTCCTTGATCCTCCAAACCTCTGGGGTAATGTGGCAGGGACTTAAAGTGCAAAGATCAGGAGCTATTGCATAAACTAACAACAACCTGCAGAAGTGTCAGAAGATATTCCAATTCACTAGCAAAAATATACGTAAGTTTGAAGCAAAAAACAGATGGGAGACTTCTATATTGAAAACTATAGAACATTGATGAGGTACAGGGATGGTGACACAAAAAAGATACCTGCATTCACTCATTGAAGGAAAGTGCTGTGACAGGCTCAGCGATGGCATGACAGACACAGAGATGAATAAATAGAATGCAGAACCCAGATGTCAGAAAACCCGTGCTTGCGATCAGTTGCATTTCAGCAAACACACTGAGAATGAAAGATGGAAAAAGATGTTCTCTTCAGTAAGTCACATTAGGACAACTGAATATTATGTCCAGAAGAATAAAATTGGACCCTTATCTCACATCATATTAAAGCACCATGCCCAATGGATGAAAGACTTCTGTAAAGCTTGGAAACAATAGATTGTTGAGGATGTATATACTGGAGAAAGCTCTATGATATTGGTTTGGGCAATAGTTACTGGGGATTAGCTGACAAGTCCAGGCAAAAGTAGTAATAATTGACAAGTAGAATTACATTAAAATTAAAAGCATCTGGTCAAACAACACTCTCAAAAGACAATAAAAAATTCAAGAAAATATTTGTAAATTGTATATCTCACAAGGGGTTAGTATCCAAAATATATATGGAATTCAAACAGCTGCATAGCACATAACCTGAGAAAAGTGGCAAAAGATCAATGAATGGACACTACTCAGAGATGTCCCTCTTTCATGTCTGAAGATATACAAATAGCTCACAGTACATTAACAAATGCTAAAAGCACTTATCGTCAGAGAAATGCATAGTAAAGCCACATGAGAGGCTCTTGCCTGTTGGGCTGCTACCAAAAGACAAAAGTAAGTGCCAGCGAGCATATGGAGAAAAGGGAAACGTGCACATTCTTGGGAGAATGGAAATTGGTGTAGTGTTAGGGAAAGCAGTGAAAAATAGAAGTGCCATTGGCATTGACAATTTTATGTTAATTCACTGGTGAACTTATTTTTTTCCATCACTTGCCTGTTATGAATAAAGTAGCCCAAGAAAGCTCAGATTTATGTTTTCATTAATTGATGTTAGTCTTTCTGGGTGCTAAGCTCTGTATGTCATTTCAATGTTTTTGTTTTGTTTTGGTCTATGTTATGTGTCACTGGCATGCTTTCTCAGTAGTATAATTTTTCAGTATATTTTGAAATTAAATAGTTTGATGTTCTTCCCTTTGTCCTGTTCTGCTCAGGATTGCTTAAGATAGATTTGTGTGTGTCAGTCCACATATAGATTCGTTTTACTTCTATTTATATGAAAAATGTCATTGAGATATTGATAGAGAAAGTGAATCCGCAAATTGCCTTGTGAAATCATGATGTTAACATACAGTGGTAGTGTTAAGCCTAGAAAAATAAAACAAGAAAACCCTGTTATTTCTGATATCTATGAACTTCTAGGACACTACCCTATGTAATAATTTAGCCACAGAGAGACATGTGTCATGAGATCTCATTTACATGTGGAATTTAAGAGTTCAATTCTTTTTTCTTTTTCTTTGGATTTTTTATTTTTTTTTTCCGGAACTGGGATTGAACTCAGGCCCTTGTGCTTGCCGGAAGTGCTTATTCTACTGAGCCATCCCCCTGACTTCTAAGAGTTCAATTCTAAGAAGCAGAGAATAGAATGGGGTTACAAGAGACTGGAAGTGTGTGGTTATTGAGGACATGTTATTGAAAAGCTAGAAAACGTAGGTTAGTAGAAAGAAGTTCCAGGTAGCTACTGTGCAGCGTAACAACTATAGTTAACAACAGTGCTTTCATGAAAATTACTGAAGTAGATTTTAAGTACTCAAATCACAAAAACAATTAGATAAAATAACACATATTAACTAGCTTAATTGAACCTTTCCACAATGTACGCATCTTTGAAGGCATCATTTGACATGTTAAATGTACATAATTTCTATTTGTCACAACATAAATAAATTTTTAAAAATAAAAAAGACAATAGTAGCTTTTGGTGGGTAATAGAGTATTGAAAAGACTGAATTTAATATGGGTAGAAAGCAGATTATTGAAGGCATTCTTTGTGTTTATAAAGGGTTTTGAAGAAAGGAAAGTCAGAATTCAGAAAATACTGTAGATATCACTGAATACAATGTGTGATTAAATTGGAAAATGCACCTAAGGGAATACTTTTGAGACAGAGATAAAAGAAGTAAGAGAATAGATGATTCTGAGTTTGAGGTTTAAGAATTTTGGACTTTTATAAGGCAGTTCTTGAAATGCCGGCTTTGACTTACACTCACAATAGCATTTAATACAGCAATTTATAGATAAAAAGTTTTGAAAGGATAGGAACAAAAGTGTAATCATTGTATTTCACTCATGAAAAGCAAAGAATAATTGTGGGATCAATACTGTTGTTTAGGAGTGAAATTTTAAGGGCATGAAATACACAACGATTCAATTCTTACTTCGTGCCTGTGAAATGAAAAAAACAACAACAACAAGCATTTCCTGTCTAAAGTTAAAAAGTAATACTTGCAATCATTTGGGGAGCTATAATTGTACCATTATGTAACATAAAATGCCACTCCCCTCCAGTATACTTCAGTTTCTTAGTTTCCCATGCATCAAGTCCTGTTCCAGTTTCAGTTGCTTCTGTCTCTCAGAAATGGCTGGTTACGGTGGCGCAGAGCTGGTCACTATGATGTACACTGCATAAACTGATCCCTAACTTATGACCCTTGCTGCCTGTGTACTTCCTGCTCTCTTTATTCCATATAAGCTGTAGACCACCAGAGATCAGGGCCTCATATTTGGGAACTGACTCAAATCACTGCCCACCTACCCAAATAAATCTTCCTCCAAATCCTGGATGTCCTGTAGGTGTTTATGCTTGACCTAGTATCACCACCTTTGTCAACATATGGAAAGCCAATAGTTTAACCTGCTTGTAATGGTATAAATCAAGAACCAGTGTTAAAAAACATGTGATCATAATTTATTGCGTGCTGGATAAATTTAGTTGCTGATATTTACATTAATTATCATGTCTTTGGGGGAATAAATCCCCTCAAAAATCTTTTTTATTCCTCTATATAAGTTACTGTCTACACCATCGGTAAAAAGCTCAGTGGAGGAAGATAGGATGGAAGCAAGGAATCTGGAGAAACCAACATGCTGCAAAAATATATTAAGGATTGGGATTTTCTTAATTTAAAGGGCAAGTTGATCACTGAACTCTTAAAGCCCAAATTTTTAATCTCCCCAATACAAAATATTCCTGGTCTATTTTACGTTATAAATACCATCAATATCTTTCTAGCTGTGGGTAATTATACTATGAGTATCTTATCCAGATTGGTTACCTTTATTGGATTGTTATAAAATATTAGGAGGATGTATAAAGCCATCAATAAATACTTGCTATCACCAGAGAAAGCATGAATCTTTCCATAAAGCAGTTGCAAGGCAATTTCAACTGTACATACTGAATAAAACTCAACCAATAACTTCAAGTGGAAAAATATTCCCATTTTTAAGCTCTTGATCAAGCAGTTGGTTGTACTGAAGGAGAAAGGCAAAGCCATGCTTGAGAAGGACGAGGAAATTTCTTTAAGATGTCTAGCTCCTGTGGCTCTGAATTTATGATAATGTGGGCTTCCTACGTATGACTTTCCTATACTTGTCTTCATTCCGTTGCTTCCCTCTGAATCTCCAGTATTCTGCGAAGATTCATTCTGAGTCTGGGCTATTGATTCCTTCCATTTATTCTCCAGATGTGGTCTCCCGAGTCAACCATCCCAAACCCTGTACCAAGGTGACTTACATGAAATCAGGAAATCTAATATCAATAAAGCCTTTAAATTGTTAAACAAGAATAAATTAAATTAATTTAATTAGCCAGAGCCTTCAAATTATCAAAGATGAACTGTGAAATGAGTTTTGATTCAACTAAATAGTGAATGATAGAGGATTTAATCCACGTTGATTAGAAGTTCCTGTTTGCATGTACCACATATAATTTATCTAAACTGACATGTTTAAAATATATGAAGTTGTTTTCTTAATAAAATGAAGTGCAAATGTTAAATATTAAATATCTGGAAGTCTATAACGTACAAAATAAACGAGAAAATATTTTTCTGGTGATGATAAATTGGAAAGGTAATATCTGATTGTTTTTCCAGTAATTAAAAGAATAATAGATAGCTTGAGGCATAGATAAAATATGAAGATATCTCTTACCATAGTGTAGTGCAACTAAAAATAAACTTTGTCTCGTTAAATTTATTACTATTTTCAATAAAGAATAAAATTATACTGTGCATGACTTTTTTTTTTCTATTTGTATTTTTAGGGATGGGTCTATAGGGTGTTCAAGGTCTCACTACTAGATTGGACTCACAGTGATCCACCTGTTTACAGCCTCCCAAGAGCTGTGATTACAGATGCGCACCACCACACTCAGTCTCAATTGTCATCTCAGGGCACCTTGGAGGCAAGGTGGGCACAGCAGGCCTGGGGATCAAACTCCCGACCCCTGCACCTGCTTGCAGCCTCCTTAATCTGCTGAATTTTTGGCCTGGCCCTCATGACATGGTTTTACAAATTATTGTTTTTATTTTATTATCTCATTCTTTGTTGGAGGGTGTTGCACAGGGAATGAAACTCAGCACATTTTGCTTGTCAGGCAAGTGCCATACCACTGAGCTATATTACCAGCCTGTGTATAGCATTTTTATAGCTCTCTTGTTATGAAAGAAATAAATGAGAGGTATTTACTGATACATAGCAAGCTATAATAGCATTTACCAATGCTATTATTAAACAATTATAAATAAGTGAAACTTACAAGCATTAATCCACATATATTTCACTTTAAAAACATACACTTAATAAAAGTAAGCATTCAATTAATGTCACCACATTTTTCCAATCTACTTTTCAAAATGTTACTTCTCATTTGACTACTTGATAATGTGTTCAGGAATGAAGAGTTAGGAAATGGAGACAGAGGACAGCTGAGAGTTCAAGGCTAGCCTGCGCTACAGACTGAGGCTCTGCCTCAAGGAAACAAAAACAAAAGCAAAAACTGTTCTTGTCTCACGAAGTATCATACTAGCAAAGCCTACATCATTTGAGGATTAAAATAATTCGTTCTTAAAAATTAAATTTAGGGCCAGGGAGATAGCTCAGTAAAATATGTGCTTTATTGGCAAGCGCAGAGTCCTGAGTTCAATTTCCAATACCGAAAAAAGAGAGAAACAGAGAGAGAGAAAGAGAGAGAGAGAGAGAGAGAGAGAGAGAGAGAGAGAGAGAGAAGAAAGAAAATAAGTGAACTTTCCTTATGTGGAAATTTTCATATCTTTTGTAGTATATCAACTATAGTAAACTCGGTGGTTTTGTACTTTTGTGTGTATAAATGTACTAAGCTGAGTATAGGAGTAAGTTCATATTTCCTGTTCTATGTATTGCAAATATGGTCCCCCAAAACATTACAATGTTCACTTATCATTCCAGATAGAGCAATTTTATATATCCAAATGAGTTGGTTTCTAAGATGAAGGCATCTGACTGCAGACATATGATGTAACAAAAATGTTTTAAAAATA
>NW_004524741.1:6309208-6315044 GCF_000260255.1 Octodon degus
TATTTACCTGTTGTCGTTTTCTACTTTTTCCCCTGTGTTTAATTATTTGCCCTATTTAGTTGGTTGCTTCTGATCTCATTCATGGAGTTCTGATCATTTTGGTCCCTCTCTAGAACATCTTTCAGTAGCCTGTGTAGGGTTGGCTTTGTCATCATGAAATTATTTAGTTGTTCTTTGTCATGGAAGTATATCACCTCTCCATTAAACTTGAAAGAAAGTTTTGCAGGGTATAATAACCTGGCCTGGAATTTGTTTTCATAGAGGACTTGAAGTACTCTGCTCCATGCCCTTCTTGTCTTCATGGTGTGTGAAGAGAAGTCGGCCATATTTCTGATGGGTTTTTCTTAGAATGTGATCTGCTTCTTTTCTCTAGCGACTTTCACTATATTATTCTTGTTCTGAATTTCTGGGATCTTGACTATTATATGTCTCAGTGTGTTTTTCATTGGCTTGAGGTTACTTGGCATTCTGTATGCTTCGGTTACCTGAATGTCAGATTGTTTCCTCATATTTGCGAAGTTTTCTGCTATTACTTCTGCCCATATTTTTTAATGTTATTTGTTTTGACTCCTTTCTCATTGATTCCTAATAGTCTCACATTGTTCATCTTTGCATTGTCTTGCAGGCAATACATTATTTTTTTCTGCATCCTAGTTGTTTTTAAGAGATCCTTTCTTACCTTTTCACTGCCTGCACCAGTGTCTTCAAGATCTGAAACTCTGTCTTCACTTTCACTTAATCGGTTATGCAAGCTTGTGATTATTTTAAATTCCTCTACATCTCTTTAATTCTGCTTCATGTATGTATTTCTTTCCTGTATTTCTCATTCAAGGAATCAGTTTTTTTTTTCTAATCTACTATATTTTTTTTAATCAATGTCTTCTTTAGAAGCAGTTATTAATTCTTTCACTTCAGTGATTTTTCAGTTTGGGTTTCTTCCCTATGTTTCTGTAGTTGATTCTTTACTTCAGATGCTATGAGTTCTGAGAATTCTTTTTTTATTTCAGAAAAGAACTGTGCTCTGAGTTCCTCTATAAATTTCTGCTGTTGCTTCTTTACTATCGATGCTATTAATTCATACATTTAAGCGGAGCTATTAGAAAAGAATTCTACTCTGAGTTCCTCTATGACTTTCTGCTGTTGATTACTTCTTATCGATGCTATTAATTCATACATTTGACCTGAGCTAGTGTCCTCTGCACTTGCTCTAGGTGGGCATTGGGTTTCCTCCATATGTTTCTGCATTTGATTCTTTACTGCACAGGTTATTAATTCAAGGATTTTTTTTTTTCATTTCCATTCTGAATTCCTGTGTACTTTTCTTTATTTCAGCTGTTTCTTTATGGCAGAAGCTGTTGATTCATTGATTTCCGCTGTGTGATTCCCAATTTGTTTTCTCCTAGTGTCCTCTGCACTTGTTATGGGTGGGCTTGCGTTCTGAGATTGCATTTTGCTTCTCATTGTCATTTTTTGTAGCACTGTCTTATCTTTTTTGTAGTGCTTTGTTGCAGTTACAACCTTAGCACTTACTGAAGTTCAGGTGCAGATCTGCAAATTTGGATTTGTCTGTTGTGTCTGGCTTGGGTCTGGCTGCTGTGCTCAGCTCCTTCTTGCTGCTGCCCTTGGGAGTGAACCTATTGTGCCCCTCTGGCAAGATGTCCTGCTCCTGGACTAGCTGGGTGGTTCTGTCTTCTATACTCTCTGCAGGGATTGCAGCTGCTGGGTTTCACCTCAAGCCTGTTGCTTGACTTCAAATTTTTAAAACAATTTTTAAATGATAGTTGTCTCATTCAGTTTTTTTTTTTTTCAGAACCAGTGATTTATCTCAGGCCCTTGCACTTGCCAGGCAAGGGCTTATTGTACTGAGCCTTCTCCCTGGTCCCTATCATTCAGTGTTTGATCATCGTAATTTTATTTGCTTGATGTATCAGTTTGGATTAGAATTATTCAAATGAAAATGGGATGTGATAAAACTTTATTTTGTACTGGGGTTTTAACCTAGGACCATGGAACTATGTTATATCCCCAACCTTATATTTTAATTGGAGATAGAGTCTCATTAAATAGCCATTTTGTCCAGATTGGGCTAAAACTTACAATCTTGCTTCAGGCTCCCAGAATAACAGGACTGTTGGTGTACAAAACTGTGTCTATGTTTTATAATTTCATATTGTTTCAAGGGTCTTTTTTCAACTTAAGGAATGGCATCTCAAAAATGTCATATTGAAAAATTTTTCTCATACGTATTTGTTATGCTTATTATGTAAATATACTTTGATAATATTTGATTTTCCATTAATGGCAATATTTATTATAAAGTAGTTAACTATTGAGTGCATATGCTAGGTTCACTTAAATTCTTCAAATTCATGGATTGTTATTTCCTCCTTTCTCTTCATCTTCATGAAATTTTATAGAACTGTTACTTTAAGATTTTAGTTTTCTTTTATTGTTTTTATGTGAATCTATGGAATTCTCCATTCTTTCATTTTTTAAACTTTTTATCAAACACAAAATGATGAAAGGATGAGTGATGATTAATTTCTAATTTTTGCCCAGGCCAACCTGTTTTTCATTTATCTCTTATTTTTAGAGCAAATTGCTTAATGTTTATTCCCCATAATTTCTGATCATATTTGGAATGAAAAGTTTTGGAATTTGAAGAAGCACAAAATAGATGAAGCCAATAGCTATATCAGGATTTTTACATGAAAAAGAGTTTGGATGCGGTCAGTAACACTTTGAATACCCAATATTTTTTCATCTTGCCATGGAAAGCCACTTTCTGAAACTTGGTTAGAAAATTTGCTCTTGGCTTCTTCATCAGTTAAGAAGATTTTGGATTATGTGATCTAAATGGTTACCCAGAATGGCTTAAATAATAGTTACTATCCCATGTAAAGCCCGGAGGCTGATGATTCAGGGACTTCTTAGCAACACAACACTGTCACCTAGGTAGAGAGGCTGCCCCATCCTTCCTTTTTGTAATCCTTAGGATCCTGGATTTCTTCCTCTGATTTGTCCCTTAGTTATTGTCAGTCTTTGAAACATGGAATATGGGTTGGCTCTCCATAATGAGTTCTTTTATAGGTGAAGAAATCGCTTTCGCAAACTCCACAAAAGGTAGACTTGTGCTTCTGTCTCCTTGCCTACTCCAGATGGTTTTGTTCCATTTTTCAATCCAAAATAGACAAAAGTGAATCTGATTACCATTATTAGCTTACACCCATCAATATTCATTTGTATGGGTTTGGTCTATGATCTCTCGGCTTTTTGTAGCTCTAGGCTTGAATGAAGTCAGGCTTCTGCCAGCATGCAAGGCTGGAGACAGGCAGTTGTGTTGTGTTCCCTGCACAGTGAATGGGAAATACTGTTGTGCTGTGACAACAAAATAATCTTCCTTAGCAATTGTATCAACTCATTCTGTCAGGTACCATTTAGCATTATTCTACTCAAAGGTTGTGGGACTATGAAAAATTACACAGCCATGATTATATCCCATTGCATTATTATTTTATTTGTATTCTTTAGACATTTTAGGGTCACCATCATCAAGAACTTTGAGGTACAGCATGTCATCTTGGTCATGCTCTCTGGCTTTCAGTTGTCTACTTCTTAAGTCAAGAAGAATGGTTCTTGGAGTACTGGACTGTATTGGATTACTTTGCTGAATTCACACATGCTATAATATTTGAATGTCAATGGAATACTTATCTTTGACACAAAACTAAACAAAAATGGGGTTATAAATGAAGGACAATTTTGTAGTGAAAGAAAAAATATCTATATATATATCTATATATATATATCTGCATATACAAAAGAGTTAGGATAGATATATAGCTACTTTCTCTTAATTCAATGAGAAGAAAGATTTGTACTAATAGTGTTTGGACAGGATATCATGTCTGCATCTTATACTATGAATAACTACTATGAAGAAAACAATATGCAATGTATTAATTATTGCAACTGTCCCACTAGCCTGTTTTGAAATCGTCTCATTGCTATTCCTTTCTCAATAAAATTAATTTCAAAAAGTACTTATAAATTTATATAGTTTATTTTACATGAACATATATGGGCTAGTTTTCTTGGAATAAAGTAACTTTTTCAAATGGAGGGTATAGGCAGGTTTGAAAAACATAACAGTAGAATCTATCTTGATTATTTTCTATCTGATAGGCAGACCCAAGTATTACCATAAAAGCTGATAATATTCAGTGTTTTTGATGAGGCACCAAATATATAAGGACACTTAAATTATAGTAATTTTCAGTGGGCCTTCTGACGTTTATTTATATTTTTCAAAGCTGTTAGAATCAAAATTATTTTATTATTATGATAAATATGATTCCATTATGTCTCAAAATATATTACACTCTATATAAGAAAAGAAAATGCTTTTTCTTTTTATGTTTACTTATGTGAAAATAAACTGCACTTTCTTTTATATCCAACACTCTGAAATGTGTTAAATAGCAAGAAGCAATAACTGACTAACAGTGGTTTGTTATTACAAAATCAATTGTATTTTACAAAAAGATACTTTTATATCTAGAGTGTGAAGTTCCTTATGATCAGAGGGACAATATATTGTTTTACTAAGACTGATTTAGCACAAACACATGATTTGTCCTTCTACTAATATTTTAATAATGTCAATTTAATAAAACTGAAGTTAGTACTCAGCGCTGTGTGCTGACTACTAAGTAGAAGAACAGCAAAAAAGAATGGAATATTGTTTTTCTTCTCATATTTATAATCCAGTTCACGATTTTTAAAATGTTCTGATTATTATAGCAGCTACATCAAAACATAGGATTTCTTCTTGCCTCTAGAGTGTTTAGAATTGAGTTTGGGTCTCGATGTCTGCACATATGCAAATTGAAGGCAATATATAAGTCTGTGTGTGTGTGTGTGTGTGTGTGTGTGTGTGTGTCTGTGTGTCTGTGTGTGTGCGCACATGTGTGTAATTTTGGGTTTTGAATCCAGGAGTGCTTTGCTACTGAGCTACATCCTCACACTACATTATTATTCTTATTTTATAATTTCAGACAGATTTTGATTTTTCCTGCCATTTAAACATTATTTGTAAACTTAAGATTTTTTATAAAGCTATCTAAATATCATAGTTTCTTAAAATAATGTACACTAAAATGAACATCTGTTCTCCTAAGGTTTTGAACGTTCAATATGTCTTACCCTTAGCTACTGTGCACTTGGACTGAGTCAGTGGAGGCTCTAAGTCTGACTACCGAATGCTCAGTAATGTCTCTGGCTCTAAAGGTCAGCATGACCTTGAGAAGTTTACTGTCTCCTGTGTCTTATTTTTGTTCTTTTAAAAATAGCCAATGTAACAAATACTTTGAAGATTCAGTTAGTTAATATCTATGAAGCCCTAAGCACAATGCTTAGCATACTGGAGACATTTTATGCCTTCACCAGACAAAATAAGGCAAAACAGGCAATAGTGCAATATTTATGTATGTGTAAAATCCTTTTTTTTTTTTTCTTCTGTATTTAAGGCATGGTCCACAGAGTCTACAGGGTCTTAGTATGTAGATCAGACTCATAGTGATTCTCCTGTTTTCAACCTCCCAAGCACTGAGATTACAGGCACGTGCCATCACACCCAGTCTCAATCTCCATCTCAACATGCCTCAGGGGCGGGGCCAGCACAGCCTGCTGGGGATGAAACCTGGCCACTGTGTTCTGCCTAAGCAGGCACTTTAATCTTCTGAGCTATCAGGTGGCCTTTTATTTTTGTAATATGTACAGTAATTACAATATAATTTATGAAGAAAGCTGCACTCATGTCCAAGTGGAAAAAAAA